>NC_056731.1:1760674401-1760880153 GCF_019279795.1 Protopterus annectens
AGGGAACTACTAAAGGGGAGGTGAATACCGCACAACATGGCTGGGCTAATATATGCCTTCGGGCAGATAGCCCAGTACCAACCTATGAACCTAATTATATATATATATATATATATATATATACATACATATATATATATATATATATATATATATATATATATATATATATATATATACATGCATTTCCATACACATATACATTTATATCTATGTACAACACATGTCTAATGTTAACAAACCTTTTCCCTACTATTGAAGGACTCTGCTGAATGATATGTTTGAAAAAATATCAGACATATCTACAGCTCAGAGGACTTAGTGGTAAATTGCTGTGGCTATAGTGTGCAGGGTCCTGTGTAAATACTTGCAAGGGCTGATTATTTTGTTGCTGGGCAGAAGAAGGGCTGTTGGATACAGAGTGATTAAGGCAGTTGTAAGCGGGTTTGCACGGGTTTGCACAGCAGTAAGCAATGCTAACTTCAGGTTAACTATGCTTGCAGACAGTTAGTCTTAAAAGTGCTTAATCTGTGTAGGCATTGCTTAGCACTGTGCAAACAGGCTTAGTCCCACTTACCCCATGCTAATTTCTTTAAAAGAAAAGAAAAAAGGGGTGATAGGAAAGTGGTGAAAAAGGGGGCACAAAGATGGAAAAACAATATTAAAGATAGCTAGGGATGTGCAGGATGGGTGTAGGGAAGGTCCATAGCTGTCTGTTTCTTCTACAGCAACAGCTGTGCATATATACTAAATGTTGAGGTAAATTTGGATACCCAAACACCTGAGATAGGGTTGGGGACAACAATAATGTGTTGTGAAGCCAACTAGACCAAATTACATGTGTCCAGCAGACACGTGTGCAAAATGGACAGCTATGTATGGGGTAACATTTTTTTGGGAACAGATTTCCCTTTTGTTTTTTTTTAATGTGAAAGTGAGATATTGGGGAAGGATAGTTGGTATATTTGGGGAGATAGGTTGGGTAGGAAGACAGACAAGACAGCATACAGAGTGGTATAACACATATGGGGGAAACACCTTGGACTGGGAGGGGTGTTTGGTAATTGGAAGCTCATGAGCCCCCAAATGGATACAGTGGGACTGAGGTCCCCACCCATGGGCAGTGACTACTGCACCTTCATGGCCCCAAAGGTGGCTGCGCTGGGAGCTGAGCAGGAGAGGCAGGCTGACCCTCTGAATGCACCACATGGCCCTCAAGGTGGTGTAGCAGATCTCCCAATTCCTTGCAGAGCTTGCTACACACCAGACCCTGGACCTGGCTTTGGGTGACTGAATCCTGTCCGCGCATGCACCCAAGTGGGTGAGCCCCATCCCCTGATGCATTTCCACCCAAAGGTGGTGCAGGACCAGCAGACAAGGAGGTCCTGGGGTGGGTCCCAGATGTGCTGGGGACTGGTGCCAGGAACAGATGAGGTGGGAGAGGTGGATCCACTGGGATCGGCATTCCCAGACATGCTATGGTGTTGCAGTTTTAGAATGTATGTTGGTTAGTAATGGTAAACACATTCCAGGATTAGTTATAACAGCATGCATGAGTGTTCACATTATCCCAAAACATCAGATTTGGAACATTTGCATAGCAAACAGAACACATGCAATATATGGAAACACAGTGGGCATTACACTGGCATGCCGGTTACATTGATAGCAACATGTCACCAATGATAGTATTTGAACAGAGAACATTACTTGGAATACATTTCAACATTTGTAGAAAAATAGGACACATGTCCCAACAGTAGGTTTTGTGGAAAACATACCCATTTATTGATGTGTTTAGATTACTGGTGAAGATAAAGTGGTGGAGAGAGAGAGAGAGGTCAAGTAACAAATGTAGATTCTTGCAGTGATCATAGCTGTAATGATTATTGCTCTAACCATTACTATACAGGTATTATTACAACAACCTATGGCCTTGGCTTGGGCAGTGGTATGTTTGTACACAGTATATAATTACAGCCTTCTTATAGCTACTTTATACCTTCTCTTATCTGGAAGACCTGTGGAGGGAATGTTTGTTAATACTACATGACTGTTTCTACACATATTCACATAGTCAGGGTTACATTTGTGCACTCATACTGTGTGTGTGTGTGTGTGTGTGTGTGTGTGTGTGTGTGTGTGTGTGTGTGTGTGTGTGTGTGTGTGTGTGTGTGTGTGTGTGTGTGTGTGTGTGTGTGTGTGTGTGTGTGTGTGTGTGCGTGTGTGTGTGTGTGTGCGTGTGTGTGCGTGTGTGTGTGTGCTACTGACATATTCTGCCTTGATTTCTATTGGTTACCGTTGGCAGTAGGGACTGGTAGCTGTGGCAGCATGACACTTTTGAACATTTCTTGGGGGAGACCACTTGGTGTATGTACTTATCCTACTGTCATTTGCAGCTTTGGGTTTGGACTGTGGGTGTTGGACACAGTATAACTACAGCCTTCTTATAGCTACTTTATACCTTCTCTTACCTGGAAGACCTGAGGAGGGAATTTATGTTGACACTACCTGACTGTTTCTAAACATATTCACAGAAGCCTAGTTAAAATTATGTATACAGTGTACTACCACTCCCAGGATTTGAACTGTGGCTGTTTCTGCTAAAAACACAAGTTTGTGTTTCATCAGAAGGAGCTAGTGAGAAACTGCTATATTGTCCTTGAATGATTTCTGTCTCATGCTCTCTTTGTTGTACAATCTGATCTTGTAATTACAACATTCTTATGCATACATTCCTATACATACCTTTTGACATAGCACAATGTGGAAAACAATGGTTAACACAACATTACTATTCAGATATCAGATCTTGGTACGTGAAACATTTCATATCAGTTAATCTTGTGTCTTACAGAAGCACTAACTTTGTCAGATGAGACTTGATTGTTTAATCCTTTCAGAGCTATAGTTGCTATGCATAACCTGTACACATTTCAATTCATACCATACCAGAGCAAACATAACCAGTCCAGGGTTTTGAATTTTATTGGCAGGCAGCTGCAGCTACAGTTTTATTTATATATATATATATATATATATATATATATATATATATATATATATATATATATATATAGCCTATATGAGACTATTACTGTAATATTGTCTGGTTTATTCAGTACAAACCATACTCATTTTTAATACTGCCAGGTGAAATTCTACTCCTTTATATTTATTTGGTATGAGTGCTACAAGCTAGATTGTTACTCACCAGCCTCGCAACACAGCCTTTGCAACCTGCTTGCATGGGCTTCCTAGTTCACAACCCATTAAGCTGGAGCTGTAAAGAAGATAGAGAAACATTTATGCATACCTATCCATCACCCCTCTGCCATGCTTCTTGAACTCACTGGTCCAAGAACTCCCTCTTCCTCCACTTCAGGTCAGCATAGTGGTGCCGGACTTGGTCATCAGTCCGAGGAATGCCAGTGACACTGGTGAGATCATGGGCGAGACTTTCCCCAGGCCTCCACTTTGTATTGGGAGCCCTGGTACTGGTCCTGCAGCAGTCTCACATCTTGGTTTATAACAAGGAGTCCTACCATGACCTTGGACTCCTGTATGCTCCAGCACTGTGCCCAAAAGTGCATACCCTCTCCAACACCTGCCATACTGCTTACAGTGGGGTGCTACAACCAGATATGAGCTGTATTCCTGCCTGTGAGGTTTAAATATGGCTGATTTCCCACCCTTTGCAGTGATTGGATGGTTTTGAATAAGCTGAGCTAAGCTAAGCTACAGGCAAATCTGCTTAGCTAAGGTTGGCAGTGCTTAAAGGGGCAGTTTCAGCTTACCAATGGGTAAATCCACTTAGCTGGGCTACTCATTGCTTAGCAATCATATTTAAGCAATGTTTACACCCAGTAAGCATAGCTGTGTAATGCTTTGCATTGCTTATGTTTTATTTTGTAGACTATCAGCTGTATGGGACTGAGTCATCATTCCTGACATATTATAATTTTGTTTACCTTCTTTGACATCCCCCTATGTGCTTTCATTACATTTATTCTTGTGTGACTATACTGTATGGGGCACTTGTGTTTATATGGGAGTTTCACAACTTTATTACACTGACACCTCACATCTGGACCTACTACACTACTCTGGTTAACAAATATATGTTATTTACTACCTAATTATTAAAAAAATAAATTATGTTCTACTTTCACATTTAAAATGCTAATTGGTTTTACTGGGGATCGAACTAGGAATGACTATTTGCAAAGCAAATGCTCTAACTACTTTGCTATTACCACATTGGTAGATTTTGAAGTATATTCCTATTTAGCTCCTTATGATGTGTAAGCTAGGCTGAGCAGAGCTGCATGATGTGCACACCCACTCACTTATGCTTAAACTTTATTCCTGACTGAAAAAAAATGAAACTCTTCTGTTTTATTTTTGTAATGTATGGGGTATGCACATTGCTTTCTGCAACATTATCTGTGGGGGCTATGTTTTTCAAATGATGATGACATGACAGGCTTTACATTTGAGATATATGCTCCACAGACACTAACAGTGTCCGCCATACCTCCCACCTGTACAGATCTTCACAGAAGGTCCAGATTTTTGCCTTATATTTTTGGTCCATTTGTCATACAAGTGTGGCTTTCTGGCAGATTAGTTCATAGGTTCAAAGGTGTGTACTAGGCTAATGGCCCTGGAACTTATATAAGCCTAGTCCAAGAAGATTCCCTGGCATCATGCCTCCCAAAGTTAGCTCCCAGTGCCCCTGTCAAGCAAGGACACTGAAGTGATCCCCAGGATGAACTTCCTATTTCCCACCCACTCATCAAGATTTCTCTTAAAGAGGGTCAGTGAAGTGCTCTGCTTGATGTGAATGGAAAGTTTGTTCCATAGTATGGGAAGTCTCTGGGTTAGGAACCTGTCCCTCCAGCATGTTCTGTTTATTGTGGTAATGAGGTTTAGGTCCCTGGCGTGTGGCACAGAGGGATTGGAATTTCTTTAGGTGTAGCATATCTAGCAGCTCTGGGTCAGACATGGCTTTGTAGGTCAGGTAGGTGATAAGAGACAGAGTATAGCTGGAGTTTTTTGAGTCTGTCCATATAGGGCATATGTCTAAGGCCTAAGATCCTCTTAGTGAGGTATTTTTGTGGCCTTTCCAGTTGTTGTAGGTGTCTAGTGAGGTACATACCAAATGAGGCATTGTATTCTATAATTGGTCTAATGAGGGACAAGAAGAGAGGGATTATGACCTCTTTCTTCCTGGATGAGGAACCTTTTGTAATGAGATGTGCCACATAGAAGGACTTTCTGACTGCAGTGGCAATGTGGTTATCAAAGGAGAGGTTGCTGTCAACCTGTGTCCCCAGGTCTCTTATCACACCTTCAGTGTTTAGTGGACTACCGCCTATGTGGTAGTTCATGGACACCAAATTTTTCCAAAAGGGAATGACAATGCACTATTTGGCATTGAGCTTAAAGCCATGGTTCTTGCACCAGTCATTGGTGTCAGTGAGGCCTTTTTGTAGAATGTCTACATCAGTTGGAAAATCAATAATGGCTCCCAGTTTGTAATCATCTGAGAACTTGGTCAGCCAGAGTCCCTTTGTGTTGGCTTGAACTTCAGATAAGTAGATGCCAAACAGTAGAGGACCTAGGACTGATTCCTGTGGGACACCACTTGTAACTGGTTGGTAGTCAGATTTGGAGTCCGCTACTTTCATAGTGTGGGTTCTATCAGTGTGCCAGTTGGCAACCCATCTTATGAGATAGGGGTTTATGCCTAGTTTAGTGAGTCTATCTATGATTCCTGAGTGAGGTATGGTGTCGAAGGCCTTGGCAAGATCTAGGTAGGCTGTGTGAACTACCTTGCCCTCATCCACAGCTCTGTTGACAGACTTGAAGAAGTCTATCAGTTGAGCAGGCATGATCTACCTTTCACAAACCCAAACTGCATGAGGTCCAGAGTTTGGAGATTCCCCATTTCCTTATTTATAAAATCCATGATGATGTGCTCCATAGCCTTACATATCAGACTCATCAGGCTATTGCAGCAGTAGTTCCCGGGGTCTGTAATCGCTCCCTCTTTGTGGAATGGGATGACCATAGCAGTGCACCATTCAGTAGGAATAAAGCCTGAAATGAGGTTGTGATTCAACAGGGTACTCAGGTGTGGTGCCTGTTCACTTTGTGATTCATATAGAACACAGCCAGGGATATTATCAGGTCCCATGGAAGCTGTATTCTTGGACTTGGACAGTGTGGTTTTTACCTGTGTAGCCATGATTACAGGAACTTGGCATTCCTCAGGTATTGTGATAGGCCCTTTAGGGGGTGAAAGGGGGTAAAGTTCGCACTGAACCTATCGGCTAATATGTTGGCAATATAAGTTGGTTCTGTATATGTATTGGCATTGTGCTGTAACTCAGAGCAGATCTGAGTATTGCCATGTAGATTCTTGACATAACTATAGAATGCCTTGTGGTTGTCTTTAGAATCTGCAACAGTTTTGTTTTCATAGCTAGCTTTAGAGGGTTTGATGATAGATCTCTGTTTTTTGCTAAGGCTGACAAGGGAGTTTTTCCAGTCTTGGGATTTCACTCTTTTCTGCAACAGTTTTTTCCTTCTGTTGTAGAGTTTGTTTATGGTGGGGGACCACCAGATTGGCTCCCTTTTTTTGGAGGAGAGCGTCTTGCTTCTGTTTGGTATGGCCCGTTCCATGCACTTGTGTATGTGCTCATACAGTGCATTGGTGTATGATTCAGTCATGCACCTATTTTCCATTTGCATAAGTTAGCCACCTCTGTTTTCAGAAGTCCAAAATTGGCTTTGGAGAAGTTTTTTTACAGTGGCATCCTTTAGTGGGGGGGGGGGGTGAGAATGGGATGTGGATATCCATGGTGATTAGCTTATCATCAGATCTGACCAGGGAGGATTTGATTACTGGTACAGAGCAATGGTCACCCATGTTAGTAATGACCAGGTCAAGGATGTTTCTATCCCTGGTGGGGGTAAGAATGAGTTGTTCCAGGGCATTGGAATTAATGAATTACAAAAATGTTGAGCAAGTGTGTTGGTACATGAGTAATTTTCCCAGTTAATGGAGGGGCAGTTAAAGTCTCCCAGTATAAAGGTATTGGGTTGTACCCTAAAATTTACCAGTATGTTTAGGAATGTGGAGTGGGAGTCTTAGGACATGGTAGGGGATCTGTAGCAGGCTACGACCTGGATTGCAGTTTTACCCAGTGTTAGTTGTACCTGAAGTATCTCTGATGTGTTATGTTGGGCTACTAGTCTGGAGGTGTGCATATCCTTTATGAATATGGAGATACCACCACCTTTAGTGCTTCAGTCCAGGTTTAGGGGCCAAAAGATGTGATATGAATTATGGCCTGGTAGTGCTGGGGTGCTCTCCAGAGCCTTGAATCAAGTCTCGGTCACTGCACAGATGTCAATGTTCATCATTTTAAGGAGTGCTTTGAGCAAGTGCATTTTGAGATTTAGACTTCTAGCATTGTGTAGCATTACCCTAAAATTTTGTTTGCTTGTAGCTGTTATGGTAGTAACTTTTTCTTCAGGACATTGCCTAAAAAAGGCACTATAGTGGTGGCAAGACCTTTGGCCAGTATCCGGAATCCCTGGTGTGACAGGTGCAGGCCCTCTCTGGAGAAGCATCGAGGTCTGTCTATCATATCATCTCAGGCAGACAGATACTGGATCCTCTTAGAATGACACCAAAAACATAGCCAATTGTTGAAGTCAATCATTTTCTGCTTGTACTGTGGTATCATTCTGGGTGATGCTACTCAGAGCTAGGGTCATACCTACCTGGGCTACAAGATCTGAGAGCTCCCTTATGTCTCTTTTCATGTAGTCCATGGAGGTACGTCTCAGGTTATTCACACCAACATGGACAATGACAGAGTCATATTTGTAACTGTTGTAGAGTGACATAAATGCGTGCGTTATTTGGCGCATCCTGGCACCCGACAGGCAGCTGACCATAACTTTCTCCTTATTCAACCTAGTGAGTGGGACATCAGTGTGCCTTACTATTGAGTCACCTATGACTAGTGTATTGGGTAAGTAGTTTTGCCTTATGGGCTTTGGTTGAGTGGCACACTGTTTATGTGAGCTTTGTCTCTCATGGTTTGTGCTGGGATGTGGTGGTTGTTTGCATTTCTGCCTCAGAGGTCTCTGTTGTTTGGGCAGATTTTTATTGAGAGCCTCCACAAAAGTAGGTGTGTGTTTTGTGTTACTATGTGAGGGTTGTGGTGGTGTATGTTCTGGAGGGCTATGTGTTGAATGTGGTGTGGTGCAGGTGTTAACCTTCTCCTCTTGACTGGCTAGCTAGACTGGAGTGCTTAGCTTCCAATTTGGCTATATATGTGACTCTCTCACAAGTCATAGTGTTGGGATAAAAGGAGAGGGTTGTCTGTGTACATGAGGCAGTTGCTGCATTGCTTCTGGATGCCCAAGTTCACCAGGTTGACAGGAGAAAGCACAGGGAACTGACATTTAGACATGCCTGGATATGAGCTCAATATATTAAGGACTGAAGCCTTTTACAGGAAATATGTCACTCTGAGTCTGTACAGAGCACTTTCAAACACTTGAGGGGAAACTAGTATGTAGACCCTGAAAATTTAAAGATGAAGTATTTAGGCAGATATTCTAAAGTAAGGAAGAAATCAAGCAGTACTTACTGGAAATAAAGAATTAGCTTGTCAAGAATGATAAAAAGAGGGGAGTTGCATGAATGGCTACTGCCTTTCTACTACTAATGCTGGTGTCAGCACAGCTTCACTCTGTTGGGATACAATACTCCTTTGCTTCTTCTCTCACCTGAAGCAAATTGTTAGCACCAATCCCAAGAAGAGAAGCAGACCACGGCCTGTTTGGTGATCCACAGTCTTTTCCCAGATAATACAAGGGTCTGCAGGCTTGTAGCCTTTTTCTGGTAGATGCCTCAAATAGCAACCAGACCAGTCAGGTACGTTAAGCACAGACACTCACTTTCTAACCAGAAAGAGGTAGGAATCAATGCACTCTGCTCCTACTCTCACCAGGATCAGAATATAAGCACAGATTCCAAGCTGTCACCTATAAAGCAGTTATTAAGCTTTCTGGTGATCATCAGTCTCCAGGAAATAATGTAACTGCACTCCTTCTCCCACCAGGAGAAAACAGAAGCACTAATCCTAAGATGACTACTGAGAGGCAGAATGTGGGCTCTCCAATAACTGGTGGTCTTGCAATAGTGGCTTAAAGGTAAGATGAAAAAAATGGGTTATCCTAAACACTGCAGTGTGAACTAGAGGAGTTAGATGTGAAAGTAGGTAACTTAAGTTTTACCTGTCTAAAAAGTTAAGTTTTAGTGAAGAGTCACTATTTTTAAAACAGCAAGATAGATTGAAAGGGGGTGGTCACTTTTTTATTCTGGTACTATGGAGCACAGTAGGATGGCCAAAAAAATTAAATAGCTGAAGGGGAGTGATTTCACAAAATGATAATTTTGTGCTTACTCACACCAACCAGTAAAAGCAGAGAGATATGAGATATATGGTCAAAGTAACATAAGTGGCAGGCAACTAGAAAGACAGAGGTGTTTAAGAACACAACAGTAACCAGGTGGGAGGGTGGGAAAAATTTCTGTCTGACTCACAAGGGACAAAGCCATGGTGTATTTTCAAGTTTTAATATGCAGCTAAAAGCAGAATACAAATAAAAGACAGTGTAAAGAAAATAAATCACAGTACACAAAATAGAAAAAGGCAATAAAGTAATACAGAATGCAACAAATAAAAGGCAAACTAGCCTTTCCCTCACAGCAATCTGTAGCAGAGTCTGGGTGAGCCTTTCCAGGAAAGCTCTGAAATGTTTTATTTTACCCCTTAAACAAAAGGTTTAGTTCCTAACTCCATCCCCTCAATTCACAGATGATTAACCTTAGTGACAAAGCATTAAAGACTGTAGCTAGTAAAGACATTTTAATTTTACACTTCATACCCTTTGGGTAATTCATGCGAATGTGAAGCCTGTCATTTTATCGACTTTAGAAGTTTGTGAGAGCAATATCTCACATTTGTCCCTTTTTTTCCCTTTGTTTTTATGGCTTTGTCCAGATTTCTTGTGAGGTTGAATGTTACTGGTGTCCGTGGCCACTCTTGCTACATTTACATTGCTGTATGGCAATTATGGAGTGCAGGAGGTGTGCATATTGTGCTCTCAGACACATCAGTGCAGAAAAGGGAAATCTTCCCTTTCCGTGCTGTACGGAGATTTCCATTAAAAGATTCAAAGTTTCAAGACTTTGATCATATGGTGTCGACCATATCAGATTCAAAGTTTTGAAACTTTGATCGTCTGATATAGACCCGCTAAATGCTAGGAGGTTAAACCTAAAACTGAACTCACCAGTAGCAGCCCTCACCTTAGAAGATGTTGACATCTGTGCAGTCACAGAGACTTGTTTTAAAGCCAGGGAAAACACTTCAGCCATACTCGGTTATAATGCTTTCCAAACATTCAGACCATAAACTGAAAGTGTGAGAACTAAAGGAGGTGGGGTATCAATATTCATCAAAGATAAATACACTCTAGATTGATTAAACAAAACAATTCTCTTGAACTAATCCAGGTCCAACTGACTGTAGTGAGACACCTCTCCAAGTTATTCCCAGTTATAGGACCCAGTCCATGAACCAGGAAACACGCACTGCATACTTGGATCTCAAGATACTACCAAACATCCTGGTTTTAGGTGGCTTTATCCATAAATTGGGTAAATTATACATGTACTAACATACTTGCCCAAAGGTTCTTGGACTTCATTAATCCCAATGCTCTGGACCAGTTAGCTGACATCCCCCACAAGGGGCCCAAACATTCCGGATCTGGTGCTCACTAACTTGGGTGATCGCTACACCACCTCATGTGTGCGGCCCTCCCTAGTGAGGTCTGATCATGAATCAGTTTCATTATAGGTTCATAGGTTCATACTAAGCTATCTGCCCTGGGGCAATTATAAGCCTAGCCCGATTCTGTATGGCTTATGCCACCCCATGATTTGAGTATACTGTGCCCTTTTTAAGGTTTAGTTTACTGTGCCTCTGTCTATTAGTGACACGGGAGTAATCCCTGGGACAAACCTACCATCCCCCATCCACCTATCGAGATTCTTCTTGAAGAGATTCAGTGAGTTGCTCTGCCTCACATGAACTGGAATTCTATTCCAGAGCAAATGGAGCCTCTGGGTTATGAACCTGTCCCTCCAGCAAGTTCTATTTATTTCTGTGCTGAGATTCAAGTTCCTCGAGTGTGTGGCTCTAAGGGATTTAGATTTACTCAGGTGGAGCATGTCCATTAATTCTGGATTTGACATAGCTTTGTATGTCAGGCATAGATCGCCTCGAAGTAGGCGGTATGCAACTGAGTAGAGCTGGAGTTTTTTGAACCGAGCAGCGTTAAAAAATAAAAATAGCAATAACATCTGACCCCCCATTAGAAGCAATTAGGCTAAAAAATTTCTCCAAAGCCAGTTACAACCTAATATGTGATGGCATTAATAGCTTCATAGCTCCTGCCATCACTGATGGCATAGACACCTATACTGGGATTTACACCAATGCCTTGTTTAAGCATTTATACAAATGCATTTACTCAGCCATTCCTCATAGGACCAAAACAAGATCCTCAAGAAAGAACAAGCCTGTCTAGTGGACATCTACCATTAACAGGTTATACCATAAGAGAAAGAAAATGCTGTCCAAGAGCAGGAAGGAACAGTCTCTGAATTGGAAGCGCTCCTTCCTTTGCTTACACAAGCAAATAAGATACCTCACAAAGCATTCTAAAGCTAACTGTGAATCCCAATTAGCCTTCTTCACTAAGGATAACCATAAGGCCTTCTTTAGGTAAGTCAGAAACCTTGAAGGATAAACCCAGATCTGCGCAGAACCCGTTGTTAATGGCACCACATATACTGAACCCACAGAAATAGCCAACTTGCTAGCTGATATGTTTAATGAAAACTTCTCCTTCCTGTCCCCACCACATATCCCCTAAAGCATCCCTACCATCTGACCTCCACCTCGTATCTCCAAGGAACAGGTCATAAACCTTGTCTCCAAAGCCAAAAACACAGCCTCTATGGGACCTGATAATATCCCAGGCTGTGTTGTAAATGGATTAAAACAGGAACTAGCTGCACCACTGGGTACTCTTTTTAACCACAGTCTAAGCATTGGTTTTGTACCCACTGAATGGAAAACAGGAACTATCATTCTGTTACATAAAGGAGGTGTCTCCACTGACCCTGGGAACTATAGACCCATAAACCTCACCACCCTAATCTGCAAAGCTATGTAAAGAATAATTATGGATCTTATCAACAAAGATATAGGAGACGTCCAAATGCTCAACCCAACCCAGTTTGGCTTTGTTAAAGAGATGTCCTGCCTTTTGAACTTGGTGGACTTCTGTGAGACAGTCACTAAAGCCCTGGATGAAGGAAAATCTGTGCATACGGCCTACATGGACCTGGACAAGGTCTTTGATAGTATTCCCCACTCAGGAATCATTGATAAACTCAAGATATTAACCCATATATTGTCAGATGACTTGTAAACTGGCTAAACAGTAGAAAGCACATAGTTAAAATCGGTGACTATACCTCCGCCAGCAGATCTATAACCAGTGGTGTTCTACAGGGATCAGTGCTGGGGCCCCTGTTCTTTGCAATCAACTTCTCCGATGTACAGGCTAAAACAAAAGGCCTATGGCTATCTAAGTTTGCTGGGCTTTGATTACTGTCTCAATGAAGTCCATCAAGAGGCAGGATCTTCCTTTAACAAAGCCAGAGTGGGTTGGGTCAAATGTTTGAAGGTCTGATTGCAAACTGAGTGCAGTCATCGATTCCCCAAATTATGTCAACATCCTACAAGAGGGACTTACAGAGACAAACAACTGGTGACAAAGTCATGTGCTAAAACTCAATGCAAAAAATGCATTAGCATCCCCTTTGGCAAGGTCAACATCACTGCAGATTACCACATTAATAACAACACCCTAAGTACACAGTCAGTAGTGAGATATCTGGGCACACATATTGACAGCAACCTTTCCTTTGACCACCGTGTCTCCACAGTGCTAAGAAAGGCTTTCTACATCACCCACCTCATAAATTAGGGCATTACATCCAGAACAAAAGAAGTTATAACCCTGCAGTACTCCCCTTGCATCAGGCCAATAACAGAGTACAATGCTACCTTTGGTATGTACCTTACCAGCCACCTGCAGCAACAAGAAAGATCTCAAAAGTTCAAGGTCTTCACCATGTGTCATACATTGACAGATTTAAATCACTGTCACTATATTCTGTGTCTTACAGACTACTCAGAGGTGGCCACTGCCTTGCATATAAAGCGATCTCAGATCCTGATCTAATGGAAATGCTGCACATTCATAAATCAAATGGTATAGGATGCATTCACTCTAGGGAACTCAACCTAGTATGTGACATCAACAAGACTTGCTGGACAGACAGATATGTCTCACAGAGGTTACCTCCCATCTGGAGCAAACTTTCAATTCACGTGAAACAGAGCCCCTTGCTGGCCCTATTTAAGTCTAGTTTGGATGATTGAATGGGAAACTGCAAATTCACCCTAGGAGGTTGACCTGTGTCCCTCTTGAACAGGGCAGTAGTTGTTGACTTATTTCTGCTTAATACCTTGATATTCTTGGGAACAGGGCTTGTACTTGGCTAGGCTTGTAAGGGCCTTAGGCCCATTAGACTAGTAACCTCCTATGATCATTCACAGCTTCACATAAATCCATAGGTACTCCCTTTTCCATTCGTTACCTCACAAAAATACTTACATATAAGTCTTGATCTTATCCCCCATCCCTACCTCTTATAGGTTCTGAGGTTCATAGGTAGTTTCTAGGCTAATGGCCCTAGGGTCTTTACAAGACTAGCTATGTAAAAAACCCAAGAACTCTTGTTGAAAATAGTTCAGTGGTCATTCTTAACAGAGCAATTCTGTGATCACCACCTATTGCCCCTGTCCAGGAGGGACATAGGAGCCACCCCCAGGTTGAATTTACAGTCACCCATCCAGTTGTCAAAATTGTGCTTGAATTGAGTCATTGAGGAGCTCTGCTTAACATGGAGTGGGAGCTTATTCCAGAGGAGTGGCAGTCTCTGGGAGATATATCTGTCTCTCCAGCATGTACTATTAATGTCACAGGCTAGGTTGAGATCCCTGGAGTGAGTTATTCTTGTCCATTTTGATTTCCAGATGTGCAGTATTTCCATTAGTGCAGGGTCTATGACTGCTCTATAGGTCAAGCACAGGTCACCTCTCAGCAGTCTGCATGATACAGAGTAAAGTGACAGGGCTTTCAATCTTTCCATGTATGTTATGTATGTTATGTTTTAATTAGAAACATCTGTGGTCTCTCCAGTTGCTGTAGGTGTCTAGTGAGATACATACAGAAGGCAGCAGGCTGGTTTTCACCTATTTTGAGAATTGGGTCTGTTCTTTCTGATGGCATTGTGGGTGCATTAAACAACAATTTTATGTACTATGAAGGAGAGTATTACAAGCAGATTTGAGGTGTTGTCATGGGTCCAGCCTGTGCCCCATTACATGCCAATGTAATACCAGCCATGTGGGAGAAAGTGATTGTGTTCACCCCCCCCCAAGTTTCATTCCATGGTCCATGGATATTTTAGGTTCATGGATGATGTGCTTATCCTTTGGAAAGGCACAAAAGAACAATGGTAGCAGACCCATTCACTATGGCAAAATTCCACTAGCCTTCTTAAATTCACTTACTCTTACAGTGTTGAGAAGATCAATTATCTAGACATCCTACTTGAAAAGAAACATGGTTTTGAGTGCTACTCTAATATTTTCAGGAAGGAGACATTTTTAATGCTTGCTTACATTTTGAGAGCTGTCATCCTTTTCACCAAAAAAGGTTGGTGGTTAAGGACCAGATGGTTAGGCTCTCTAGAGTAACATCTTATAAAAATATTTTTTGATAATGAAAATAGACTTTTAATTGGAATGTTTGTCGAAAAGGGTTATCCTTTACAGCTCTTAAATAAAATCAGGAATGAAGTAGTAAAACATTGCACAGGCTGATTTTCATCTATTTTGAAAATTAGGTCTGTTCTTTCTGATGGCATTGTGGATGCCACCAAGGGTACTAGGATTATTGACAACTTGGATAGAACTACATCCATTTTCACCATTCCAGACAATACGGATGTCTTTTGTTACACAAATATTATTAGATTTTTTTCTGAGACTTTTTTTTTTTCCAGTGAAATCAAAATGTACATTGGGGTCAGGCCTGTGATTGTTTTTTTCCAAGAGTAGGAACATTAAATCTCTTTTGGAAATGCAAGGTGGTGGAAAAACTTTAAAGATGAACCACAGGTCTATGCATAAATGTGGAGCCTGTAAATTCTGCAGGTTCATTAATGAGGGCCCATATGTATTGGTAGAAAACTTTGCCAGGACCATTTCTTGTCCTGGAAGGTATGATTGCAACACCTCCTATAGAGTGTATCTTGCCACATGCAGCTCGTGCAGTGCTTTCTATATTGGGAAAATAATTAGAAAGCTAAAAAAAATAATTACGGAACACATTTATGATATTAAATTTAGGAAAACAATGAATGCACTGTATAGGCACACAATTGGTTGCCCTAATTTTAAAAAGTTTACATTTTTTATTATTGACAGGGCAAAAGCGTTGGGTTATAGTGATGATATGGACAATTTAATTCAGTGTAAAGAACTATACTGGCAGCTAAGAATGTATCATCAACACTGGATATTAATGACATTTCCCTTGCTTGTATTTCACAGAAAAGAGCTGCAGTTGTATAATATGGCAACACTACTTAATTACAGTTCATTTCACTTAGCTTTTAAGTACATCTTTACATACAGATTTTACAAACTTGATTTTATAAACATGTTTTTGTATACATTTTACATTCATTGACTACCAGAAATTATTTATTTATTCAACTATTTATATATGCATTGACTGTCATTCTTTAACCTGTCAAAGGTTTCGCAATATTGTATTTCAGCTGGGTTTGCATCTTTTTATCCATCATATCTACGTTTTTACATACTTTTTTTCAGCACATTTTGATTTTAGTATTGTATATATTGTTTATTGCATTTGTATACTGTATTTCTATATAACACTATCATATTTTAATTTCATCACGGTTGTGTGAATTTTATGTTTCTATGCTTGATGAACGTAACATACTATAACTGTTATAATTCCTATCTGTGACATCAACTGCTCTGTGGTATTCACTCAATTTGATTGGCTGCTATTTTATACTTAAACGCATCATCAATGGTAGACAAAAACTACTCTGATGAAGGTGATGTGAAGTTGATTTTGGATGAAAGTGCTCAGTTTTTTATTGTATCTATTTATTTCAATAAATGATTGGCTGCAGTGCAGGTTGGGCCATTTGTTTTTTTTGTTTGTTTGTTTCGGTTACTAATTGTGGTGTCTTTTGTGTTTTGTTTTTAATTTCTCCAAATCTTTTGGGTTTCTAATGTCATGATGGGAATGGACCCCATTCCTAAGTCAAAGTATGATTAAAGTTTGTGAAATTAGTATTGTTTCAATCTTTGATGCCAGTCATAACTGCTCTTCGCAGCACCCACAATGTGTCCAGCAATGACTCCTTCTGTAATTTGTATGGAGTTACTTACATGTATTAGTAACATATCTAAGTAAGATTATAAGGTACGATTATAAGTTCTTTTTAAGACCCGTTCCTACTCCTACTGTAACTTTCTAGTCACCAGCTGGGAGAGATTCTCTATGATACCTGAATGGGGATTGTGTCAAATGCCTTGGCTAAATCAAGATAGGTGGTATGTACTGTTTTCCCCTCATCCAGGGTTTTGGTGAGATTCTCAAGAAGTCCACCAGGTTTAATAACAAGAACTACCCTTGAAAAAAACAAACTGGGTCGGGTCAGGAGTTTGAAGGTAGCCTATGTCTTTGTGGATAAGTTCTATGATGATTCTTTTCACAACCTTGCAGATAAGGCTGGTCAAGCTTATGGGTTTATAGTTCCCAGGGTCAGTTGATGGACCCATTTGTGTAAGGGGATCACTGTCGCTGTTCTCCACTCTGCAGGAATAAAGGCAGTTCTCAGGCTGAGGTTAAAGAGAGTGCTGACTGGTTCTACTAGGTCATATTTTAGATTGTTTAGTAAGCAACCTGGGATGTCATCTGGTCCCGTGGAGGCTGTGTTTTTGGCCTTGAAGAGTGTTTGTATGACTTATTCTTTGGAAATACTTGGTAGAGGACTGGTATCAGGAAGGCTTTGGGGTATGCCTGATGGGGACAGTGGGGTAAAATTATTACCAAATCTGTCAGCTAGCAGGTTAGTGATATCCTCAGGTTCAGTGTGAGTGGTACCATCCACTATATGTTTGGCATACACCTGGGCATTCCCTTTTAGTTTTCAGATATAGCTAAAGAATGCCTTGTGATTGCCTTTAGCTAAGGATGCTACCTTAGCTTCATAGCTAGACTTACAGGACTGAATTACTTGTTCAAGCTGTAGAGGATATTCTTCCTCTTTTGAGTAAGCTCTCTCCTGTTCTTACATAGCAGGTTATTTCTTTTGTTGTATAACTTATTTATACTTACAGCCCACTAGGGTGGCTTGTTTTTATGGGAAGACCTAGTTTTGTTCCTGTTAGGTACAGCTGTGTCAATGCATTTGTTTAAGAGGCTATATAGGGCATTTATGTATTCCTCTGCATTGGAGTCATTGTTGGCAGGGGCTTTGAGACATTTTATCTCACTGCTTACTAAACAATAGATTGCGTTGGAAAGAAATTTCAGTTTTTTTTACTTCTGTGGAGGTGTCAGGCTTGATCTTTACTTCAAATGAGACAAATTTGTGGTCTGACCTTACCAGGTAGGGCAACACACAGGAAATAATGCAGTGATACCCATGTTGGTGAGCACCAGGTTGAGGACATTTCAGCCCCTAGTGGGGATGTGGGCTAACTGTTCCAGGGCAATTGAACTGACAAAGCCGAGGAACCTCATAGCGATCATGTTAGTACTCATGTAAGATTTCCAGTTGATGGAAGGATTCTTGAAATCTCCCATGATCAAGGTGTTTGGCTGTATACTTAGTGACTGTAGCAAGTCCAACTAGGTGGTGTACTTCTCCTAGTTGATGTTGGAGGACCTGTGGCTACCAATGATGTGGAAAGGTATTTTACCTATAGTTAATTGGACCTGGAATAACTCAAGAGTTGTACTGTTTCATCAGTCTTGAGGTGTATTGGGATTTAATGAAGATGGATACACCTCCACCTTTGGTTCTTTCATGATCATTCTGCCATCTGAATGTGTGAAAAGCATTGTAGCCTTGTATGCCCAGGGTACTCTCAGTGGCCTTGAACCAAGACTCACTGACTGCATAAACATCAGCATCTTCCAAGGTGATAAGTGCTTCCAGGGAGTGCAGTTACTGTTTAAGTTCCTAGAGTTAAGTGGCATGACCTTGAATTTGTCTTTATCTCATAGGGTCATAGGTATGTACTAGGCTAATGGCACTGGTGCCTTTACAAGCCTAGCCCATAGAAGTGCCCTGGCATTGGGCCACCTGACGTTAGTTAGTGGAGTTCTTTATGTTGGAAGTTTTACTGTTTGGACATTGCTTAAAAAAGGCACTATGGGGAAGGCAAGCATTTTTGCAAATATAGTCAGGCACACTGGCATCCCACTTACTAGGCTGAATAAGGAGAAGGTTACTGTTAGCTGCCTGTTGGGTGCCAGGATCCCCCATATAACACAAGTACTCAGGTCACTCCAGAACAAGTACAAATATGACTCTGTCATTGTCCATGTTGGTGTGAATGACCTGAGCCATACCTCCCTGGACTACATGAAAAGAGACATGGAAGAGTTCTCTGATCACATAGCCCAGGCCGGTATGACCCTGACCCTGAGTAGCATCCTGCCCTCATTAAGAATGATACCACGGTATAAAGAAACAATTCTCGATTTCAACAATTGGCTAAATTTCCGGTGTCATTCATAGGGGATCCAGGGTCTGTCCACCTGGGATGACATGCTCGACAAGCCACGCTGCTTCGCTAGAGACAGCTTGCACCTGTCACCCTTAGGCTTTCAAATACTGGCCAAGGTTCTTGCCACACCCATAGTGCCTTTTTAGCCAAGACTCAAAAGACAAACTCACCGCCGTAAATAGCACAAGTAACAAAAAAACTGAGGGTAATGCTACTCAATGCCAGAAGTCTAAACCTCAAAATGCATGCACTCGAGGCACTCCTCAGTATGGAGAAAATCGATATGTGTGCAGTAACATAAACCTGGTTTAAGGCTCCAGAGAGCACCCCAGCACTACCAGGTTACAACTCATACCAAACATTTTGGCCACAGAACCCAAACCGAAATACAAAAGGCGGGGGCATATCCATATTCATCAAGGATACCCACACCTCTAGGTTAGTGGCACAGCACGATGCTTCAGAGATCATCCACATGCAACTAACAATGGGCAAAACTGCAATTCAAATTGTGGCTTGCTACAGATCACCCACCATGTCCCAGGACCCCCATTCCACATTTCTGGAAACACTGGGAAACATAAAGGTTCTACCAAACACCCTAATATTGGGTGATTTCAATAACCCAAACATTAACTGGGAGAACTACTCAAGTACGAACTCCCTTGCCCAACATTTCCTAGAATTTATAAACTCAAATGCCCTGGCTCAACTGGCCAATACTCCCATTAGAGGTGACAACATATTGGACCTGGTCATCACCAACATGGGCGACCGGTGTTCCACACCGGAGGTCAACTCCTCGCTGGTTAGATCTGACCATAAACAAATCACTTTGGATATCCACATTCTGCCCCCACCCCTGGACAACGAAACCATTGTGAAAAACTTTTCAAAAGCAAACTTTACATTACTTAAGACTGAGGTGGAAAGTTTCAAAGCCCCCATGCTGAAGGATAATGCTGTCCAAGCTGCAAAATCCTTTATTAATGCATTCTATGGGCACCTACAAGAATGCATGGATCGTGTCATCCCAAGCAAAACCAAGACTCACTCCTCCAAGAAAAGAAAACCAGTCTGGTGGACTCCTGCCATAAACAAGCTATACAATAGAAGGAGGAAACTAGTACAGAAAAGAGTAAAATCCCAAGAAGGGAAGATATCCCTGATCAGTATCAACAAGAAACTATGATCCCTCATAAAATCATCCAAGGCGAGCTTCGAAAGAAAAATTGCCAAGGACTCCAAAGATAACCACAAGGCATTCTTTAGCTATGTCAAGAATCTAAGTGGCAATGCTCAGATCTGCTCGGAGTTAGTGGTGAATGGCACAAAATGCACTGAACCAACCGATATCGCCAACATCCTGGCAGATAGGTTCAGCGCAAACTTCACCCCCCTCACCCCCAAAATGGCCCATAACCATACCAGAAGAATGTAGAGTCCCTAAAGTCACAGACACTCAGGTTAAAACAGCCCTCTCCAAAGCCAAAAACACAGCATCAATGGGACTGGACGGTGTCCCAGGCTACATCCTACATGAGAGCAAAGACGAACTAACCCCTCACCTAAACACACTGTTCAAACTCAACCTCTCCACAGGCTACATACCCATAGAGTGGTGCACAGCAATGGTTATTCCACTCCACAAAGGTGGAGCCACAACAGACCTTGGGAACTATCACCCTATAAGCCTGACTAGCTTGGTCTGCAAGGCTATGGAGCACATCATCATGGAACTCATTAACAGAGACATTGGGAACCTCCAAACACTGGACCCTACCCAGTTCAGCTTTGTTAAGGGCAGATCATGCCTCCTAAACCTGGTGGACTTCTTTGAGACAGCTACCAAGGCTATAGACAAGGGAAAGGTGGTACACACAGCCTACCTAGACCTCGCAAAGGCCTTCGACACAATTCCCCATTCTTGTATTATAGACAAGCTCACCAGCCTGAACATAAACCTCTGTGTCACAAGATGGGTTGCCAACTAGCTCACAGACAGAACCCACATGGTGAGAGTTGCGGGAGCTAGTTCCGACTCTAAACCAGTTACAAGTGGCATTCCCCAGGGCTCAGTTCTAGGACCCCTCCTGTTTGGCATATACTTCTCAGAGGTACAGGCAAGCACAGGAGGACTATGGCTGACCAAGTTCACAGATGACTGCAAACTAGGGGCTATAATTGACTCTCCAGCTGACACAGATATCCTCCAAAAGGGTCTCACTGAGATGGATACCTGGTGTCAAAATCATAGCCTCAAGTTAAATTCCAAAAAGTGCATAGTCATCCCCTTTGGAAAAAACAAAGTAGCCACAAACTACTACATAAGTGGTAGTCCCCTAAATACGGAAGACATAATAAGGGATCTGGGGACCAAAGTAGATAGTAATCTCATCTTTGATAATCACATTGCCAAAGTGGTTAGAAAATCCTTCTATGTGGCCCACGTAATCACAAAAGGGTTCACATCCACATCAAAAGAGATCATTGTGCCCCTCTACTCATCATTCATCAGACCCATCATAGAGTATAATACCCCATTTGGGTTGCACCTTACAAGACACCTGCAACAGCTGGAAAGACCACAGAAGTACCTCACCAAGAGGATCACTGGCCTCAAACAGATGCCCTATGCAGCTGGACTGAAGAAACTCCAGCTGTACTCGGTTGCATACCGCCTACTCAGAGGTGATCTCTGCCTGACATACAAGGCCATGTCCAACCCAGGATTGTCGGACATGCGCCACATAAAGAAAACCTTATCCCATCAAGCCACATGCTCTAGGGATCTAAACCTCACCACAACAATAAATAGGATGTAAATAACAAAAACACCACTTCAGCGGACACCAAGACCAAGATACCAAACAACAAGAATATTTATTATAAAGCGCTTTTCTTCTTGTCTCCTGACAAGACTTCTTCAGATAAAACCATGTTGTATAAACCAGTTTAAATACATCTACTTAATAAATACATCATTATAAATTGTCCAGTGAGACAATTCTCTCAATTAACTCTCTGCTATACTTTCATTAAAGAAACATTTACATTACCTAAATCCCCATGAGGTTTGCAGCTAGAACAAAAATACAATTTTACCTTCATAAATCTTTTTTTCAGACCAATTACAGACTACTGTACATTGTTCTACAGTGTATTCACATGATGGCTGGTGCCACTGGATGTGGTACTATGATTCCTTATAAATATATTCAAAGCACTTTGAATTTAATATAGATTTTATTATAGTGCTCTCCTCCTAATCCCTTAAATATGAATCAAAGAGAAGCAAAAATTCCGAGGCAAAGTGCTAGAAGAAAAATATTACAGCAATAATAAAATTATGCAAAGTTAATATTTAAAGACTCTTGAGTACAATATCAATATCATTAAATATGCCAGTGATTGAAAAATTATTATTTATTTCACAGTCTAGACCATCATGTAGTTCTTCATACTCCCAGTCTTTTCATTCTGTACTTCAGTTCAATCTCATAAGCCACTATAGTCTCCATCACCTTTAGATGTCTAGTGAAAAATAAATATTGTATGTATTGAAGATTCTCTGTTTGGCTGACTATACTGAAACCTCTTTCTTAAGACAGTTAGCTTGTCTGTTACTCCTTGTAATGGTTAAAGTTATAATTATTTTGCTGTTTAATTTTCTACAACATGAAGGAATACTTCATATCGGATCTTTTCATTTTTTCCAGCATTTCCATTTACAGTGAGCTAGAACTGAAATTTCTGAAATCAGAATTTCTAGTTTATAGACACATTTCTGTAGATTTTCAATAAATTGCTGATTGTAGTAAAGCAATTTCAAGCCAAAAGAGACTGAATGTGAACTGAAAGTGATGTGAGTCGCAAGTGCCACTGGACCTTTTGCATCTACTTTACTGACTCAACCAAAGAACAGCACTTTGGGATTCCAGCACCCCCTTTATACATCCTTATGCTGTACTGTATTATCAGTATCAGAAATGAATCTAAGTATCTGGTGCGGGAACAGAGTCCACAATCTTATAATCTTTTAGTATCTTAGATGGGCATGTTACCTGTTAAGCCACTGATATTTGCACTTATTAATGAATTGTATTCATATTTGCCATCTACAGACTGTTCATCTGAGTGAAGATGGCAGTATGCATTTGGGAACATTGCTAAACACTATGGCTGTCTTTATTGTTTAGTGGGCAATGTAACCAAATTCAAACAAGTAATAGATATAAATAGATTTCATGTCCATAACAGTAAAATGGATATTGTGCAATTAGATAAATATTTTAACAAGACATAATGATCTCATTCATTATTCAGGGTATCCAGCTGTAATTACAGGTATTTTCAGAGACAGACTGAAAAAATGTTACATTTGGTAATTGGAATCACAATGACTGCATTGTCAGAAGGTTTTTTACAACTGAGAAATGAAAAAAAGACTAGATGTACTATATAACAAACATATAGGAGTACATAAATGAGCTTAACTATCAGGAAATCATTTATTTTTAAAACGCTTTGTTACAAATAGAAACAAAAGACATTAGTGCATAAAATATAATATTAAATCTTTGTTAAGTTAGTAATGCAATTAGGTTCTGTCTGGTAAAAAGAAACTGAACCACATTATTCAGTGTAAAATTTACAAAGGAATAAGTATGTGAATACCACAGAATAAATGCAACAATTTTCTTTCTAGAAGCTGTGACATCCATAAATCAATATGGCTAGCTATCTAAACTGAATTATTTTAACATGTAATGATGTCTTGTCTGAATGGCTTTTGAAAGAGTGTGTGTGTGTGTGTGTGTGTGTGTGTGTGTGTGTGTGTGTGTGTGTGTGTGTGTGTGTGCCTGCGTGCATGAGTACACACATTCACTTCTGTTTTTGCATAAAAAAGCATTTCAAAATATTTATTCTCATATCATTGACTCTTTTATGTAGTCTTAAGCATTGCATTTCCAGCTTTTTGCACTTGAAAGCCATCCATTAGCAAAAAAAATGGGAAGTGGAATAATTGTAAAATACCTGGATTGTAGTTTTAACAATCTACAAGGTAAATTAATTAAAATGGGATTGTGCTGTTTTCTAAAATATGAACGATCAATATAATAGCCAGGATCCACTTCTTTTATTATTGGTACCATTGCTATAACAGTATTCCTGTGTTATTTTTAGGGTGACCTTTGAAATGTGTCTTAGAATTATCTCTGAAATTAGCAACAGATTTCAGGTGGCAGTTCGGATGTGATATGTTCCCTTTTGCCAGAAGCTTCTTAATGCTGCATTAAGCTACTGTTGTTTCTGACACTGCCAGTGTGTTCCTTGTTTCTATGGTTACACATCATTTTGTCAGTATCATTTTCAGTCAACACCCATGTCAGATGTTAATCTTTATAGGAGAAAATAAGAGAATGTGTTAAAGAAATCAGGGAATGTGTATTAACGAAGTTGGTCTTACACTTTCTATTAGCAAAGTAATGATGTTCAGAATGGTATTTAAGGGCTTTGTGTGAGAAACAAGCTGGCAAAAAGAAGGATAAAATGTACTGAATATTTTTGCATACCAGGTTACAAATGTCTCTTCTCTAGAATAAACATGCTCTATGTATGACATTTCTAGATATTTAGCTTTAAAAATGTGGAATTGCACATAATAAATTTTGATGGGTGATGTATGGAAATGCAGTGGAATGCTGTTTCATTCCTTTTTATTAGATGCATCCTGACTTATATTTTAACATCAGTATCTATCTTTTTTAATCAGTATCTACTAAATATTAGCTTACAAAATGAAGACAATCCGTAAAAGGTTTTATGTTAACAAATATAATGTGTTGGGACATCTTGAAAACTGTGCTCCAGATTATTACACTGTTGCTCATTAAAACCCATCTGTGTTCTCTGGTTTAATATTTTCCCATCTGTTTTATGATTTTACAGTACCCTGGCCCAGTGCTGTTAGATGTATGGTGTACATATAAGAGGAAATAGAATCAGAATGAATATCACATCAATCCCATTACAGGTGTATGATGAAAGACACAGTTGAACAAAGCTGAATTTTTATAACACTGCAAACATGATGCATAATGCATAAAAATAAAAACTGTTAAATCACAATGTGTGTGAAGGGTATCACAAATGTCATTTCAAAGAACACTATATTTAATGAGATTTAGAATGTTGTAAAACTAATTGAGAAATAATTTGTTTAATTAACTTGAAATTCAGTTTGAGAGTTACAGAGGTTTGTAAAAGATGCTTTTTATAATGCTAATAAATAAATTATTTCACAAAACTCTTTGCATTTCATTCATGCTTTATAGGTTTCATTCTGCTTTACTGAATATATTTTAAAATATTAAAGTGCATTGCATAGCTTTAGATAAATATGTTCAAAATCTCCAAACTTCTTTTAGTTAAAAAAAAAAAATACACTGCCTACTGTTAAGAGCCTGACCTATTGCATTTGTGGTAGAAATTATCGACTCTCAGCTAGAGCGTCTTCTGCGTGGAGACATGTGTGAATGGGCGTACCTTCGTTGAAGGTTGTGCATCAGCAATTCGTGAAGGTTGGCAACTCGGCACGCAAAAATCAACTGCCAATCATTAGCGGACCGGAGTTCCGCTGTGGCGACCCCTAACCGGGAAAAGCTGAAAGACACAACAACGTTTCTCAGCCTGATCATACAGGAGAATGGTATCCCAGGGGCAGGAAATGATCCATGGGTGTATGCACAGCATCACTTATAAAATGTGCTCCTGATTACTAAGCAACCTTTGCTACAAGGCTACCTGCCACACATTTAAAGGGAGCATGGTTGTAGAACTTGTTTATCTGACAAATACAAAGGACATGACAATTTTGGTCAAAAGATCCATAACTGACTATAAATTAATAGCACCATGTCAAGTGAAGCAGATGTAATCATTGTTTGCATGGATGGTATGTCGTTTGCATGAAAAATCAAGGATTCTAAAGAAATCAGCTCAGTCAAGCAATAAATTATGCAGGTTTAGCAGAGATACGAATATTCCTGGGTTACATTCAAGAACTACATTTATGGAGCTCATAGTGTAGTTCAAGCTGTGAACAGTTTGCACCTAACTGTTCCACTGAGCTTCTTAGGACCTGGAGAAACACACTGCTGTGCAAATCCAGTGCTTGAATGGCTTGTGTAGAGCTTGTGCAAGTGTGTCAAAAAAAAATCAAACCTTCCTAAAGGTTAATTTATATAAAGTGTTTACTAGCATACTGGAAATGTCTTTATAAATCCTAAACATGTTTTTACATGTATCAAATATTGACATTCTTACCACTCACCACAAATACTTCATTATACCATGCACTTATTTCAGTTTTGCAATACATTTTCATAGTTAAGCTCTCATTTGGTCAATGTCTGAAGCATTCTGTGATTTATATTTAGTTCTAACTTACTACATCAGTGTGAGATGTCACCTCTGGTATTTCAGTGGAAGAATGTTTTATGACAGGTAAGATGGTTGGTCCTATATGTTTGTGCTTTGCTGCAGGTCATTCATCCTTTCTTTTTCAGTCTGGAAGGTAGAGTATGGCCACTTACATGCATGTGGTTTAATGGGATGACTCCATATCTTTGCACTGATGAAAAAGGATTTATTCACGTCCTACTTCTTACAACAAATTTTTCAGATGAATATTCAATTTTTGAGCTGCATTTTCTGGCATTTTTTTTGCATGTACCCTAATATCCCTATTCACCCTTACCTGCTTACCCTTTATCTCTCTGAACTTTTATTACTTAAAACATACTGAAGTCCCAGTTATATTACTAATTAAAATGATCACTGCTTAGTATCCCATAACCTGTTCATAGTTATAACTCTTTCATTACTTCTTGATATTCATGATCTTTAATTTTGTACACTACTCACCATAACTTTTCCATACTATAATAACTAAAAACTCTCCATAAATACTACCTATTGTCTGTGGAGTGTTTCTGTGATATGCAGTTATCTTCTCTGAAGAAGTTCATCTACTTTTTTTGTGGACAGAAAGCACTAATAAAGTCCTTTTGACTTGGTTCTTCCCATGAGATTTTTCTTCGGTTTTCTTTTGTGGTTTTTCTGAAGTAAAGGGTTCTCTAACATATGGCAGCTCTGCTAAAAAAAAAAAAGGATTTCATATTTTGCTGAAACGTTACAGCATTTCTGGTCTTGAAATGGCAAAATATGTGTCACTGGTTTGAGAAACTAGAAATGGCACTTTTCTGCATGCAATCAAGGGAGTAGTTGAGGCGTGCAATTTTGTCCAAGCATTAGCTGAGCTGATAATGCAATGTAACAGTGAGGGCCCTTCTAAAAGTTTTGAAAGATCCAAACAGACTGTTCTTTAAAGGAACCATTGTGTGGTGGTAAGAATTTGCAGCTTTCTCACCTGCAGAGTTTCTTCCAGATAATTATTCTAGGTATGTGTTACGAAAAAAAAATAAGGCTCTAGCTTCAAATGAAGAAGAGCTAAAGGTACTAAAGTAGCTGAATTTCATTAGAAGGTATACTATAAATAATGGACTATTTAGAAAGTATGTGCAAAGGGTTCCTTAGCTAATCCGTCAGGGGCATTTTCCCAAATGTCTCCAGGGCAGACTCTGCTCTGACGCTGATGGCAAGCATTCTTCCATGGTAGTGGCAAATGCTGACAAATACTCACTGGTAATTTATTTCCCTTATGCTGTATAATTACTCATATTGTTCCTGGTCCTCTCTGCATAAAACGTATGTTTTTCATACTTTAGAATGAAGGGTACTGAATTTATAACTTTTCTGTTAATTTTGAAATACCCTTGTTATACCAGGACATTGTTTTCAAATGTTAATTTTATAATAAACAAAAATCATATGCAGAGAACTGCAAAAGTACACATTGCCTGCATTCAACTTCTGACATTATCGCATTGTCACTGGGTTGTAATGTGTGCATTTATGCGTGACATGATGATGCATTAAACATAAAAGGTGTCAGTAGTTTTCTTTTTCAGTCCCTCAAATGTTTGGGTTTTCAGGAAAAACTCATGTCTTTTGTTTTAAACTGCAACTGTCAATAAACAAATAAAAAGGATTAAAACTGTGTGGCTCCTTCAGCAATGCACTTTCCTGAAATTCAGAGGGCCACAATATCAGCCTTACGTGCATTTCATTTCCAAACAGCCTCTTGTTGACAGGCAGAATTAAGTCTTCCAAATGGAACATAACAACAAAATATTCTACAGTGAAACTTGAAAGATGTGCAATGACATGTATTAAAGGAAGTATATAATCAATAAATGGTTTATAGAACTTCAGGATGGCAAAACAGAGCAGGCAGATGCATTTTAATACCAGAAAAGAATTCTAGCTCTTTTGAGATATCATCATGTCCCCTGTGAATGCACCCTTCCCAGACTCGCGTAAGTGATGGTGAAAGCATCCCAGCTGATGCAGGGGGATATTGAATGTCCTTTTTTATTTAAAGTTATTTTTTACATGCAAAAGACCTACTTGCAAAAGACCATCCTAGTTACAACAGCCAACATGTGAGGTGCTAAAGGTGGAATGGAATTTGAATGCTGCATTTTATTTCATGCCTTTCATATAACCATTGACAGTGGTTGTGTACAATTGCTGAACACATAGTTCATGTTATGTTTTCACTGCCATTTAATTAAACTAGTGTGTTGCATTTAGTGTGTAACTGTTACTTTTTAAATTGTCATGGGGAGTCATATTAGAAGGTGGTAACCTACTGGGTGCTTTAGGAACTATACACATTAATAAAAGGAACAATCCCAAAGGATGTAGCAGCAAATGCTTTAGGAACTATATACATTAATAAAAGGAACAATCCCAAAGGATGTAGCAGCAAACCAAACACCAATAAAAGTAATATACCACCACACAGGCCAAACAATAAAGGAAACCACCAGGAATTAGCAAAAAACACAGTTTAATATCGCTTTCGTCTTCAAAAGACTTCATCAGAATAAAATAAAATATACACCAGCTCCTTATATATCAAGCCACTAATTAATCAATTAAAAAACACACAATATTTAAAGATACAAAGACAAGAACATTTTGTAAAAGCAGAAACAGATCATTTTAAAACCTTCAGCCTCCTATTTTTTTAAAAAACATTTAATATTGACCGAAACATTTATGCCAGGTTTCTTGTCAGCTCCTAGTCTTAACTGTCACATAGTTTCTCTTTGCTCAAGAAAATCCTTGAAAGACCCACCCCTAATATTCATCACTACATGTTCCAAAACTGTGAACAGATATTTTTTGTATCCCTACATTTCAGGGAATGTCTAAATAGGGCATTAATAGAATTCTTGGTCTTAATACAGTAATAATGTTCCTTTATTCTTTTACTCACAGACCTAGTGGCCATTCCCACATAAAATTCACTACAAAAAGAGCAAGTAGCACTGTAGACTATACCACAGGTGCTACAGTTATATATTCTGTCAATAGGAATGGTCTTGTTTAAGTGGGGTAATTCAACATATGATCCCTCTAAAATAAATCTACAAGAGGTACAGAAACCACATTAATACATTCCCTTACTTCTCCCTGTATCAGAAATACTACTAGTAGGAGAATCAAACTGTAAGCAATTTTTTAAACAATAAGTTTTCTTATATGTGAAATTAGGCTTATCACCAACAACCTGTAACAAGTCAAAATTTCCATATAAAATACTCCAGTTTCTACTTATAATAGACCTTATACTGGGTCCATCAATAGATATATCCAAAACACATGAAGTACCATAGTTCCTTTTATTGTTTAGGTTAGTGTTTGCACCACCTGAAACAACTGCTTTTTATTATTATTACTAAACCCATGTGATAAAATGGGTGGAAAATCAGTAACCCTTCTTTCCGTGATCTCTCTAGTGAGTTCATCTAACAAATTATAGAGGTACCCCCTTTGTAGAAACAAGCAATAAATACATCTAACTTCATTTTCAAAAACAACATCATCTGAAATCATCCGTGAGGCACATATAAACTGACCTTTTGGTATATTATTTTTCATAAAGACAGGATGGTTACTCGAATAATGCAAGCAACTGTGAACAAATGTTTCCTTCCTGTGAATGCTGCTGTTGAATTTACTGTTATGTGTGGCCCACGTTAAGGTGACATCCAAAAAGTGAACAGTTAAACCAACACTGTACACATTAATTGGATGACATAGATAAAGAGGGCCTTATAGGAATCACAGGAAGTTATTAAGACAGAATAGTCACATATCTTTTCAGAAACACATATAACTAAACTATATTGCAATAAAAGCACAATAGAGAGCATGGCCAAGATGGAGAAATGTTTATTTTGGTTTATTCTGACAGGATTTGTTTATCAACAAATGAAATTTTAAAATATTTTTTCACTGGAAGATTAATATTTAAGTAGCTATCTATAAGATTTTTACAGAATAAATATAGTAGGTGATTTTCTGTAACCTTTTCCTGTCAGAACAACTTTTTGCTTCATTATTACAATGAGTCACTCAAAAGAAACTAAACAGGAATCTTTAATGAAGAAAGAACTGCAGTCTATACTAACTAGTATCCAGGATCTTGCATCAAAAATAGATAAACTGGAGATGAAAATGGACAATTTTGAAGAAGGAATTAAGAAACAGATGGGCTTATTAAATGAGATGATTAAGCAACAGTCACAGCAAATAACAGCAATTGATGAAGAAATGAATGACATGGTTGGGAGAGTGGTTGAAAATGAGAACCACACTGAATTCATTCTCAAGCAAAATTCTGAACTTGTAGAAACAAATAGAAAACCTGGACAGTAGGTCAGGAAGAAAGATTATAAGAATCTATGGAATACCAGACAAGGAAGAGGGAGACAACAAGATTTTATTTTTAAATAACTGGCTTCCTAAGTCCCTAAACTTACCTGAAGTTATCCCATTTGGAATTGAAAGAGCACATAGATCTCCCTCAAACACACCAATAAAAATAATCAACCTTCTCCTAGATGAAATATAGTTAAATTCAAGTCAAGATAAAGATTTGGTCCTGAAGACAGCCTGGGCTTACTCACCTATAAAAATAAGAGACAGTTCCATAAGAATTAATAATGACTATTCCACTTCTAATATGACTAAAAGAAAAGTGTGCATTTCCTTTATAAAAAAGCTTAAAGAAAGTAAACATCAAAGCACATATTGTGTTCCTGGCTAAAATAAAGATGTTCTTACATGAGGGACAGGAGACATTTGACACTTTAGATGAAGCAGTGGATTTTGTACAAAAGAAGAAACATCATGACAAAACTGAAGATATGGACTGGGCACTGGCAGTTTTAAAGAGGCAAGCCACAAGAAATGGATGGAATTTAAAAGAAAAAAGTAATAAACCTAGAGAGAAATGACTAAACATATAATGGGCAAGTTGTAAGTTCTTAGTATACTCTTGCTCTCATTAGCTTCTAAATAAGAATGCCATCTAAACAAGATAAACATTTTTTATTTGTTCTTATAGATAATGTTTTAATACATAGTTATTTCATTAATATGATAAATCTATGGGTTACTGTTGAATAGCATCAACAAAAGTAAGAGGGCTAGTTCTTCTAGGGTTAATAGTAATATTCATAAAATGTCTCATTACTGTATAGTGTAATTAAAAGGTGTAACATATCAGTTCTGTATTAAAAATAAGTAAATAGTTATTTCAAGAAAGGCAAGTTCTGTAACATTGTTACTTTAATGATGTGGGATACGTGTAGTATAAATATTGTTCCTTATTTTCTTTCTTTTACTCTTCTGCTCTCTCTCTCTGTCTCTTTCTTCTCCTCTACTAAATATTTGCTTGTTTAAATGATTATATGGCTTGTATGGAATAGTAGACCTGCTTCCTTAAGTGGTTTTAATGTTAAATGAAAGGTATACCCCGGGATTCAGCAAGCTGTATTTTCCATGCAAGAATAATGTAGGAGCTCCTGCATGGAACATGGCCACTGAGTGATTCAGGATAGTGCCGTTTTCATGTCTACAAGCGATCTTACACTGTTCTAGCAAGGAAAACCAGCAAATATGCAAATCATCTCATTTGCTGGTAAAAAACATGCAAATGAGGTGAGTTAGTGATTCATCAAGCTGCCAGGTCTCCGTGCTAGAACAGTGTCAGTGCAGAAATCTACTCAGAAAATAACTGAATACATATCTGCAACTGGACAAAACGGAGGCATGACTGCTCATGGAAAAGCATGTATTATGTACATTAGACATGCAAATAGCCACATATAAGGCCATTGGCATTAAAAAGTGATTAATTATTATGAAAATTAAACTTTTTTTTTGGCCAATCTTGGCCATTTAAGCATAGGGCAGTGGCACTCAAACGGGATTGTGCCAAAAATAAAAAAAATGTGAAAACTCAATTTTAAGTTAATTCTGCATTTCACCATTATAGTCAATGGAATGCAGAATGTAAACAATAGCAGGGGACACTGGTTGTCAAGGGAAAAGGGTCTGTGTTAGTGCAGTAACTAATGACCTACACACTGGGGTATGCAAATGAGGGGAGTTATACTGAATAACATATTTCTTCAAAGTGTCAGCTTGTACCTAACTGTGTAGGTGCAGGGATACAACAGTGCAAGTGTATTAGCTGAATGACATCATAAGGGGGTGTGTCATGCTTGCTGTAAGCTCATTGGAGCTCTGTGGCCCATGCTTGCCCTTAGCTAAGCACAGCTACAGAAGGGTGTGTGTCATATGTGCCTGAGCAGTGTGTACATAGCCTAAATGGGTGTGCATGCTGCACACTGGGTTTTAAATAAAAAAAAAAAAAAAAAAAAAAAAAGAAATGGCAGCACTGTTTACATTTGATCACTGGGTACGTGCGGCATGCCTTGGGGCTTAAATAGGGAGGGACTGGGAAAGAGAAAGAGCAGTAGGAAGGCAATCATGGAGAACTAGCATAGCTGGCAGGTGGAATGTATCATAATCAACCAATTACACATGCAGCAGCTCAGCACACTACTCTAAATTATGCAAACACCTTTCAGACTGGTTTTTCCCACAAATTCTTCACCACTGGTGTACACAGACGGGGGATTTTTAACTGGCAAAACTAACTAGAAATGTTTGACCCTGCTGCTGCTTTAATCCATCGATATGTGCTAGAGAATGAGGGTGGTGAGGAGGAGAATGCTGACAAGTGACCCACAGTGAGGAGGAGGGGAAGAGTGTATAGACCCAGGGTCACCTACCAGGGCTTACATGAGCTGGAGATAGTGGAGCACTATAGGGTGGACAGGGACATTCTACAGCAAATCATCGAGCTGTGCCGGCCACACATCACACACAGAATGAACAGAGGTGAACCCATCCCAGTGGATACCAAGGTATGTGTAGGCTTATGAATACCAGCCACAGGTATCTTCCAAAGACCAACTGGGGATATCATGGGGGGTCTCACAGGCATCAGCATCATGGGTACTCCACCAGTTCCTGGATGCCATGTCAGCACATGTCAGTGAGCACATATATTTCTCTAGCAGCCATGAGTCATTGACCAGAAGTATGCATCTTTTCCACCATATAGCAGAATGTCCTGAGGTAGTTGGTGCTATAGACTGCATGCACATCCACATCAAAGTACCACCTGGTGAGTGGGGTAGGGTCTACATAAACCAGAAGGGCTTCCTCTCCATCAACTGCAAGGTCATATGCAATGCCCAGGGCATTATCATGAGCGCATGTGCTGGCAGCCCTGGAAGCTATCATGACTCCCATATCTGGCATTGCTCACAGCTGTATCAGGGGTTTCTGAGAGGACATCCCATATGGCCATCAAGTGGGGATGCTGGCTATGCACTGGAGCCATGGCTGATGACACCCATCAGAAATGAACACACATCTGAACAAGAACACCATAATCAGGGACATGAACAAACCAGGATTATTGTAGAGCGTGTGTTTGGGATGCTCAATTCATGATTCTGCTGCCTTGACATATCCAGTGGAGCCTTGCAGTACTCTCCAGCTACATGTACACAAATGTTCATAGTATGTGCCATGTTACACAATATGATCCTGCAGAACAGCTGCAGCAGGGATAGCATGGGGCAGGGCCATGCAGTCCCCCACCATTGGCAAGGCCAGCACAGGCACAGAGGGACTCAGATGAGGAACTTTCTGAGCCTGGCCCTTTAGGCAGAAAGAGGCATGACCAGTATGCCCAGGCCTTGGCAAAGAGGCAATGCATAGCATGCACACTGACACTGTAGGGAATCAGGGACTGATACCTCTCTCCAACTCAGACATACAGGAGAAGGGATGCCAAACATGATACTACCTGTGCTTTACCATATATAGGGAGTGTACTATGTACATTTAACATAGTCAGCCCTCCAGCACCATCCTCAATACAGGCCCAGTAACAAGGTAAGTCACTCTTCCTATCAATTACTGAATGGAGTAGTATGTTCTGATAGTTGTAAGTATGGTATGGATGCAAGCATGCAAGGGAATTGGGTGGATGAATGAGATTGCAGCATACAGATGACAGCTATATGGGGCAGCAGGATATTCATAACAAATACTGGTGTCAACATACTACACAGTACTATACAAGGTGACAACTCCCACCACAGTACATGTGATGGTCCAAATAACTGTCAATAAGACACACACATGGATGTCAATGAGGGTAGCATACCCACCACCAGTCAGCAGGACAGATGTAGATGACCATAAAGAAAGGCTGGACAAAGTCCCACAAATTATGTCAATGGTGAACAGCTTCCCTCCAGACCTACACACACATACTACAACAGGTCTGGCAGTTGCATTTTAGTTCTGATGGGTAAGAAGTCTGAAACTGAAATCTATGCCACTAAAATCTAATGTGCACTCTACTGATATGCCTTCTTTCTACATGATAGGTCACAATACAATATGAAATGGAAGCCAGCAGAGTAAACAAAATACCAGTACAGTCACTGCAAATGTTTAAAGTCCTCAGGTGTGCACCCCCCCACAATACCATGTAGAAATGTAGTAAAATGTAAGTTTGAGGAGTAATATTACTGGAGTACATATTGCCAGAGCTGTCCCAATCTATATTGTTGCATGTGTGCAATATGCATGGGTCAGTGTGGTAAGTTTGTTTTGTGTTTAATATTGCCTGGAAGTGGTCAGCATGTGGGCCTGGATGGTTTTGTCTCAGTGACCAAGGTACAGTACAGTGGTCGACAGGGCCATGTTCCAATAACTGCAGTGCCAATCACACTGCTTCTCAGCTACACACGTCCGCAGTTGTACTTACTGTCCCGATGTCAATATTGGTCACTGTTGGAAAGCTGGACACGCCATGAGTGGTGGCCCCTACATAGAAACTGTACATAGGTAGAAGTAACCTACACAGAGTGCATATAAAATAACTGTCAAATGCACATAACTTTGGAATTATACATAGAGGTTAGCATCACATTAGTTGTCCCTGTAGTATAGAAAACTGGTAGTCTGACCAATCACTGGCAGACCACAAAAGTCACAGTTATAATGTAATGACAGGCTGCCCATATTCACACACAAGACAGCATAAGGGGAATGTCCCAGGTATATCTGTGAGTTGGTACCAGTAGCTTCCATATCACACATGCACCCAGCTCACCCCACTATCAGCCACAGGCTTATCACAGGTCATATCCTTGTTGTAGGGAATGAGTACAGCATGAAACCATCTCTGTATGGGAATACATACATGATGCTGCATGCTGAATAGGTGTCCCATGCAGGTGTGTCCCAGCTGTAAGCAGCAACCTCCCCACATCCTGACTCGTGGATCAGTGTGAACAGGAAGGATTGAAAGGAACACCTCAACCACTTACCACTGTCACTGCAGGGTAATCCACTGGCTTGTATCCTTGGAATGTATGAGTGACAGAATGCACTGGCCTGCTACAAATGGCCTGCAACACTCTCAAATGGTCTACAGTTCTGTGGCAAAGGCCCATGCTTCACCCATAGTGCCAATGTACAGAATGTCAAGGGGTTCTAACCAACAACCTAACACAGTAAACAGAAAACAAATGCAAGGTCTTTCTGACAAATGCCAGTAGCATGCCTCCCCATGCCCTACTGCAAGGACTGTGGAGCAGGCCATAAATACTACTGGGATAAAGGCCCAACTATAGGGATACCTCTGCGATATTGCTTTCATAATGTTAGGAAGAGGAGAGAATAACAGAGGGGGGGGTGATGTAGAAGGATGGATGTCATGGAGAGTGTGACATCTGAAACTCTAATGTCCACCCATACTACCCTCTGACTGCAGACCCATGAATGAATAGCCACAAAACTGCTTGTAAACCACAAAGTGAAGGTAAACTGACCAGATATATGAGTCCTGCCTCTGGATAACCTGGGTGTATCTGAAAGGTATGGCTCCAGCAGGATAAGGCCATTCTGTTAAGTTGAGAAAAGCACAAGAAGGGGATCCCCAGCATGCATACTAACAAGGTGCTGGACCATTTACACAGAACCAGCAGTCTATCGTCTACCCCCAACACAATGGCAGGAGTGTGCCAGAATGTGTAGTCTATATGCCTCAGAATATTGGTCTCAGCTTCATTCATCTTGCATTTCCCTAGTAAATAACTATGAGCAAAGAATGATAGCTGTCAGTAGTTGATGACATGATACATCACAGTGTAAAACAGTACATATGTCAGAAAATATATGCTGCAACCAACCATGTTACACAAGCAGCATAGACAGCAATAGTTCCAGTATTCCCCATATGTTAAACCCATTGTGTCTCAATATTGGCAACCTATCTACAGATATCCTGCAGAAACAGGATGCTAGGTGTAGCTGTAGCATACAAAACCCTGAACTGGAGTCCAAACCTCCCTGGAATGGATGCACACACTCAATATAGAAGGTCATACCAGGCATGCTCCTACACTTACAGAAATGCAGCCCATGTCTGCACACACAATGTTCTAGATACATACACAGCGCAGCACACACACACAGTGTACACCACATTGATCTTCACACACACACACACACACACACACACACACACACACACACACACACACACACACACACACACACACACACACACACACACACACACACACACATAATATCATACATACTCACATATCACACCATAGACATAATATGTCAGGCACACACACAGAGACATGTAGAATCCCATTATGAAAGAAGAAGAGAATCCCATTACATTCCTTTTCACTATACATCCCATTGGCCTATGATACATGATGTGCTGATGTCATTCTACTGTAAAATCGCTGAGCAGCCTCTCAGTGGTGTGGTGCTCGTGAAGCATAACACTAACTGTATACAGTTGTTATCCCATGTATCAGAAAAATCTCAGTCATAAAAAAGTAGTTGTGTGTGAGTGTGTGTGTGTGTGTGTGTGTGTGTGTGCGTGTGTGTGTGTGTGTGCTTGAGTGTGATCAGTATCCTGTGGGGGTGGTGATGTGATTGTGTAATAACAGGATCCATTGGGGGGCAGGTTTTGCTAAATTATTATATTGAGGACCTAGTATATGTCCCAATGTTCACATTACAAGGCCAGCAGTTGTCAAACACTGTAGACGTTGGTGCAGACAATCCACAGCTCTAAATGTGTAGTGCCATGTGCAATGACTATGTGACAGTATGGATTAGTTAACAATGTAGACAACCCTTCTAATACTCAGAGACCACTCTTGACCCAGGAATCATACACAAACACATTTGGCTAGGCAGCAACCACTATATCAGTAGTTCTCTTGCAAATTGCCTCACAGATAGTGCCCACAGTGTGATTGCATTGGACCCCATGTTGAACCAATGACCAGACATGACTGGTGACACACAGGGTACAGACCCATGTCCTCTCATGTTTGGGATCTACCCTTCTGAGATGCAGGAGAGCACAATGGCACCCTGACTGATAATGTTTGCATACAACAGTAAGGTGGGTGATAGCATTCCCAAATTCCCAATCCATGTGATGTTGACATCAGGCCCAAAGGCCGCTTGACACCTATGACTGTTGTCAGACCTTGGACATTACCTCAATGTTAAGAGACGTGCTGCAATGACCTTTGGGAACACCATGGCTCACATGAAGTAATACATTGGTTGTAGTCCACTGAAGAGTGATGTCATTATAACAGAATGGAGAACACAGGTTGACAGTCAGACGCCTGTTGACCACAGCAGTGCCACTGACATCAGAAAGTATTTTACAGCAGTAAAAGGACAAAGGACATGGCACCCTGTTCCATCCCCTCAGTAGCCCAATCAATGTGTACAGTGACCCTTTTGTCATGTTCCACACTGGACACCTGCAACAACTGTAAAGTCTGCAAATGTACCCCACAAAGGGAATACCATGGCTTATACACATGCCCTGTATGAACAGATTTCAATAACTCCAATTAATTCCCTTATTATACTGTCTATGTAGGTGCAATCACTACCTCAGTTGCACAGCCATGTCTCACCAAACAAGGACAGCAATGCTACTGCTGAAGATACTAATCCGTCCACACAACATACCCCAGAGACCTCAAGCACACTTCCACACTTAAAAGAACATGCATGTGGGACATGCTCACAACCCAGACACTGTCATTGTTATGGAATGTAAATCACATACCTGTGAAGCAGTGCACATCACTGGCCACCCACAATAGAAATCTGGATGAGTGGATGGGGAATACAATACCCACCTCTGGGGACCACTCCAGTGACTATACTCCTGAGCCACACTGGGGACTATTGTCATGTGGCCTGATGCAAGGTACTCCTTAGGGCTAGAACTGTAGAGCCTTCAGGCCCATTCACCTACTACACACCTGTGAAGCAATGAACCTATGGATCTCAGCACTGGCAAGTGTGTGTGTGTGTGTGTGTGTGTGTGTGTGTGTGTGTGTGTGTGTGTGTGTGTGTGTGTGTGTGTGAATAGTAATCTCTGTGTGTTTGGTTGATGAATTTCCCCTGTGGCTGTGGTTATTAGCAACTGGAGGTGTAGCCAAACTACAACACATACCATTCTCTATTCTACAACAGATGTTGTAAATCAACATTTACCTATGTACAACCCTCAGCTTGATAATCTATGAGGCATATGCAATCACTGTGTTACACACCAGGGATTTCCATGCACATACATCTGTACCCTGCCTATGATATGGTGGATGTGTTACCACACTGTCATACCCCATGGTCTTGCTGCAGGGCCACATCCAGGTGACACACAGACACCTAGAACAGAAATGGGATACAGCATGTGAGAAAACATTAACCCAGCACTTCACTTGTGGGGGGAGAGAGGGGTAAAGCTTCCACTGAATGTGTTTCTAAGACTGTGGTCAATATCTGCTGTCTCAAGATGGGTATTAGCATTATGCAGTAACTCACAGCGCTTGTGTTTAATGCTGTAGAGATTGTTGATGTAACTATCAAAGGCTGTTGTGATTGTCCTCAGTGTCTGCTGCATGTCTGCCATCATAGATGCCTGTAGGGGATTCCATGAGGGATCCAAAGTTGTATTTAAGGCTAACAAAGGAGTTCAACAGACATGGGACAACACCTTTCTCTGCAACAGTGTCCTCCTTCTGATATACACTTTAGTAATGCCAGGAGACCATCACATTGCCTCCCAGTCTTTGCAGGACAGTGTCTGGGTTCTGTTGGCTCTGGCTAGTACCATGCATTCATGCACCTGTTTGTACAGTGCATATGTGTATGATTCTGCAGTCATGCAGCTATTTTCCATTACCATGAGTGCAGTGTAGTCATCCACCCCTGTTTCCTGGATTATTTTATCTTGGACAGTGCTGGAGTTTTCAGCTTTCGGTGTGCAGTGGCCATGGATTTTATTTGTACCCCTGTTTTCATGGCTGCAATTTGGTTACCTTTCTGGGGGGTGTGGCTGACATGTTGAGTTCCATGTTGATTACAGTCTGTGTGGATCTCACCATGTAGGGACTGACATCTGTGGGTGAGCAACAGTCCCATATTTAAGTAGTCAACACAGGGCAAGGTTGTTTCATCCTCTACCGGGGGTCAGTATGAGCTGGTCCAGGGTATTGAAAATGATGAATCCCAGAAGTGTTGGGCCACTGTACTGGCACTTGGCTACTTTCCTCAGGTGATGGAGGGGTAGTCGAAGTCTCATAATATGTCAGTGTTGAGTTGGGCCATCATAGATGGCAGGGTGTTGAGGAATGTGCATTGATAGTCTAGGGACATAGATGTGGACCCATAGCAGAGTATGGTTTGGATTGCACTACTACCCAAAGGCAGTTGTACTGGACGTATCTCCATTGCATTATGCTGGGATACTACTCTGAAGGCGTTCCTAGCCATAATGAATATAAAGACAACACCACCTGTGGAGGTGTGGTGTGGTCCATGTTTGGGGGCTGACAGCTGTGGAATGCATCATAGTCTGATATTGCAGGGCTGCTGTCTGCTGCTGTGAACCACCTCTCCTTTACAGCAGACATGTGTCCTCCACTCTGAGTGCTTTGAGTGACTGCATCCTGACAGTTATATTTCTACTGTTGAGCAGCATGACCCTCAGATTGCATACATGTCTAGGTGTTATGGTGGTAATTACATTAGGAACACTGTCTAATAAGGCATCATAGGGGTGCCAAGACACTTAGCCAGTACCTGGAAACCCAGCACTGACAGATGTAGAACATCTGTGGAAAGTCATTGGGTTCTATCAATCATGTCATCCTAAGCGGAGAGGTTCTGGATCCCCTGAGAATGACACAAAACATGTAAGCCAGTGTTGCAGTCAACCATCTGCTGATAGTACCAAAGCTTCATTCTGGGTGATGGCGGTACACTGCTCAGGGCTACTGTCACACTTGCCTGGACCACATAATCAGAGAGTTCAACCATGTCTCTTGTCATGTATTCCAGGGAGGTGTGTCCCAAGTAATTCACACCCACATGCATACAGAGTGATGCTTGTAGTTGTTGTGGAGTACCATGACTGGCTGTGTCATGTTTTGGATGCTGGCATGTGATAGATATTTGGCTGTTCCCTGCTACATATTCAACTTACTGAGTGGGATATGTGTGTGCCTCAGTATTGAGTTACCCATGATCACTGTATTGTGCAAGGTGGTTAGCCTTAGGAGCTTAGATGGAGGGGCACACTGTGTAGGTTAAATATGTATCCCTTGGCATGTGCCATCTTGCAGTGTCTGAGTGGGTATCTGTCTTGCTTGTCTGTGATGTTTGGGTAAATTTCCATTGAGTGCCTCTGGGGAAGGTGGGTGTGTGGCCTTCCACTGTATGTCATGGCTGTCAAAGTGAGTGTCATGGTGAGCTATGTATTCCACATGGTGTGGTGCAGGTGTTGATCTTATCCTCTTAACCTGCTAGTTCAGTCTTTGTTAGAGAGTGCACATGTCCACATTTGGTGATATATGGGTAACACTCACAGGTCTGAATGTTTGGAGTTTAGAAGGGAGGGTTGTCTGTGTACAAGAGGCAGTTGAAACAGTGCCTCAGAATGGACAAGTGCACCATGTTAATGGCTGAAAGAAACAGAAAACTGCCCTTCAAACAGCCAGGAGGGATGGACATAACTAGTAATTACTGGGGCTACATCTGTGATGAACAAGTACTGTTGACGGCTCCCAGGGGTGTCACACTTCTTGATAAAATAACCTGGTGAAGTGCCAAGCCATAATGCAAGTTGAGGTGCAAGACAGAAAGAACTAGCATGATGTAAGGATGGAACAGAAGGTAGACTGTCTACCACCTGTAATACCTTACCGCAGCTATGCAGTTATTAGCAGCTTTGGCCATGTGAATGTTCAGTAAGCTCTGTAGCATGTGCAGTAACTGTGTAACACTATAATAGACATAACTAGATAGGTGGAGTTCTAATCCCAATGCTGCCATATATGTGTGTGTGTGTTTGTTTCTGTGTGTGAATTATGTACTGTCTGGCGTATACCATTTTTGACTTGTATACTAGCCTTCACACTTCCCCTCACACCAATCTATTAGTCCTGTTGATGTCATCCACCTTAGAAGTACCTTTTGAGTAGGTTCATAGGTTCATACTAGGCTATCTGCCCTAGGGCATTTATAAGCCTAGCCAGAGTGTGTTTGGCTTTCACCACCCATTTTAAATTAATTTTGCTATGCCCTTTTTCGATGTTAGTATACTGTGCCTCTGTCAAACAGTGACACAGAAGTGATACCCGGGGTAAACCTACGATCTCCCATCCACTCATCAAGATTCCTCTTGAAGAGAGTCAATGAGGGACTCTGCCTAACCTGGACTGGGATTTTATTCCAGAGTGAAGGGAGCCTCTGGGTTATGAATCTGTCCCTCCAGCATGTCCTATTTATTTCAGTGCTGAGGTTCAAGTCTCTCGCACGTAGCTCGATGGGATTTAGATTTTCTGAGGTGCATGTCCATTAATTCTGTTGGACATGGCTTTATCGTCAGGCACAGATCGCCACTGAGCAGGCGGTATGCCATTGAGTAGAGCTGGAGTTTCTTTAACCGGGCAGCATATGGCATCTGTTTGAGCCCTTTGATCCTCTTGGTGAGGTACTTTTGGGGTCTTTCCAGTTGCTGCAGGTGTCTGGTAAGGTACATCCCAAAAGGGCATTGTACTCAATTATGGGCCTGATGAGGGATGAGTAAAGAGGCACAATGACCTCCCCTGATCTAGATGTGAATCCCTTCATGATTAGGTGGGCTATATAAAATGTTTTTCTAACCACTTTGGCCACGTGGTTGTCAAATGAGAGATTGCTATCAACTTGGGTCCCCAGGTCCCTAATTGCTTCTTCTGTACTTAATGGATTACCACCTATATGGTAATTTGTGGGCACTTTGTTTTTGCCAAAGGGGATGACTATACACTGTTTGGCATTTAGCTTGAGGCCATGGCTCTGGCACCAGTTGTCTGTTTCTATGAGGCCCTTTTGGAGGATGCTTGTGTCAGCTGGAGAGTCGATTATGGCACCCAGTTTGCAGTCATCTGTGAACTTGGTCAGCCACAGTCCTTCCGTATTGGCCTGTACCTCCTAGAAATATATACCGAACAAGAGAGGTCCCGGGACTGAGCCTTGTGGGACGCCACTTGTAACTGGTTTGGAGTCTGACATGGCTCCAGCAATTCTAACCATGTGGGTTCTGTCCTTGAGCCAGTATGCAACCCATCTAGTGACATAGGGGTTTATATTTAAGTTGGTGAGCTTATCTATAATGCCCGAGTGGGGTATTGTATCGAAGGCTTTTGCGAGGTCCAGGTAGGCTGTGTGGACCACCTTCCCCTCATCAATGGCCTTGGTGACTGTTTCAAAGAAATCAACAAGGTTTAAGAGGCAGGATCTGCCCTTAACAAAGCCGAACTGGCTAGGATCCAGTGTCTGTAGGTCCCCAATATATTTATTTATGAGGTCCATGATGATCCTTTCCATAGCTTTGCAAAACACGCTAGTCAGGCTTATGGGGCGATAGTTTCTAGGATCCGTTGAGGCACCACCTTTGTGGAGAGGGACTACTGTTGCTGTACGCCACTCTTTGGGTACATATCCTGTAGTAAGGCTGATATTGAACAGTAGTTTTATGTTTGGGTTTAGCTCTTCTTAGAGTTCATGTAGGACACAGCCCGGGACACCATCTGGTCCCATTGATGCTGTGTTTTTTGCTTTGGAGAGGGCAGCTCTTACCTGAGCATCTGAGATGTCAGGGGGGCAGCACTCTGCTGGGATAGATATTTGCTCTTTTGGTGGGGAGGGGGGAGAAGTTTGCGCTGAACCTGTCAGTTAGGATGTTGGCAATGCCTGTGGGTTCAGTGTATTTTTTGTCATTTTGGACTAATTCTGAGCATATCTGGGAATTCCCACCCAGGTTCCTAACATAACTAAAGAAAGCCTTGTGATTATCCTTAGTGTCCTGTGCAATTTTTCTCTCGAAGCTGGCCTTAGACGATTTTATGAGTGCCCGTAGTTTTTTGCTAATACTGATCAGAGATGCCTTCCCTTTTTGGGATTTTGCTCTATCATGTAGCTTCCTCCTTCTATTATATAGTTTGTTTATGGCTGGGGTCCACCAGACAGGACGTCTGCCTTTGGAGGATTGGGTCTTGGTTTTATTTGGGATTGCATGATCCATGCATTCCTGAAGGTGTTCATAGAATGCGTTTATAAAGGATTCTGCGGTCCGGGCTGTATTTTCCACAGGCCCAGGCACTTTGAAGGATTCCACCTCGGTTTTGAGGAGTGTGAAATTTGCTTTAGAGAAGTTTTTCACTGTTGTTTTCAGGGCAGGGGGTGGAGTCAGGATGTGAATATCCAGTGAGTTTAGCTTATGGTCTGAGCTGAGGGATACACTTCTGGTCTGGAGCATAGAGTCCCCATGTTGGTGATGATCAGGTCCAGTATGTTTTCCCCTTTTGTGGGAGTGGTAACAAGTTGTTCCATAGCATTTGAGTTTATAAATTCTAGGAACCTTTGGGCTAGGGTGTTGGAGCTAGAGTAATGCTCCCAGTCTATGTTTGGGTAGTTGATGTCGCCCAATATAATGGTGTTTGGAGAGACCTTCATATTTCCAGTGTTCTCAGGAAGGCTGAGTGGGGTTCCTGGGTTTGGGAGGGTGGTCTGTAGCAGGCTATAAACTGGAAGGCAGTTTTACCCACTGTTAGTTGCATATGGATAGTCTCTGATGCTTCGTGCTGTGCCACCAACCTGGAGGTGTGGGTATCTTTGACGAATATTGATACTCCCCCTCCTTTTGTGGTTCGGTCCAAGTTTTGGGGTAAAAAAACATGGTATGAGGTATAACCTGGTAGTGCTGGGGTGCTCTCGGGAGCCTTGAACCAGGTTTCTGTTACTGCACAGATATCGATGTTCTCCATGCTAAGGAGAGTTTCAAGTGCGTGCATCTTGAAGTTTAGACTTCTGGCATTGAGTAGCATTACTCTTAGTTTCTTATCCCTTGTGATACCTATGGAGGTGGGTTTGTCTTTTGAGCCTTGCCTAAAAAAGGCACTATGGGGTAGCAAGAGCCTTTGCCAATATCCGAAAGCCCAGGGGTGACAGGTGCAAGCCGTCCCTAGCAAAGCATCGTTGCTTGTGAGCATGTCATCCCAGGCTGACAGGCATTGGATCCCCTTTGAACGACACCAGTACTTAAGCCAATTGTTGAAATTGATCATCTTGTCTTCATATTGTGGCATCATTCTTGGTGAGGGTAAGATGCTACTCAAGGTCAGGGTCATACCGGCCTGGGCTACATGCTCAGAGAGCTCCTCTATGTCTCTTTTCATGTAGTCTAGGGAGTTACATCTCAGGTCATTCACACCAGCATGGACAATGACTGAGTCATATTTGTACTTGCCTTGGAGTGACCTGAGTGCTTGTGTTATCTGGAAATATATCAGCTCTGTGGTGCATCTAGTAACTGTGTAGCACTATAGTAACAATAACTAGATAGGCAGGAGTTCTAATTACTCTACTGGCAACTGTTTGGATGTGTTTGTGTGAGAATCATGTAGTGTGTGGGTTACACCATTTTTAACCTGTGTACTACACTAAACACGCCCCCTGACTCCAATTTAGAAGTCCTGTTGATGTCATTCACCTTAGAAGGACCTTAGGACTAGTTGAAAATATATTAGTTCTTTGGCGCATCTAATAACTGTGTAGCACTGTAGTAGGAATGCCTAGATAGGCAGGAGTTCTCATTCCAATGCTGGCAACTGTGTGTGTGTGTGTGTGTGTGTGTGTGTGTGTGTGTGTGTGTGTGTGTGTGTGTGTGTGTGTGTGTGTGTGTGTGTGTGTGTGTGTGTGTGTGTGTGTGTGTGTGTGTGTGTGTGTATGTGCCTGTGTGAGGATCATATCTTGTGTGGCTTATACCATTTTGATGTGTATACCATACACGGCTGGTGACCACCTTCCACTGCCATTACTTTATATAGTGTGGTAACAGCATCTGCCTCACATGCAGCAGGTTAAACCATTGTACAGTCCTCTGTACAGATGTGTTTGGAATATACATATGTTTGCAACATATAAGTGGTTGGAAGTGGTCTGTGTGCTTTAACTATGCCCATGTATGTGATATTGTAGCCAAATAGGCCACAGTGAGTGTACTGACACATATGGCAGCATGAGGTATCATACCTGACTGAAACATCATGCTGATATGCTGTTTACCACCCTCACAGGTGGCCAGCCTTGTAGGTGCAATACTTGAATCCAGATGCTTCATTTTACAAGTGAACTGTTCCTGTTATGGGTCACATTAAAGGCTGGAAGAGATGTGGACTGACATATTGTGGTCCTAATTAGTATGTAACAGGAACACCTTGCATCTTAACAGGGGTGTGTACACAATTTATATTTGCTGTATACCACTGATGTGTCACACATGGCCCTACCTTAGGCTGTTTGTCCAGCCCATTTTGCTGGCCTCTGTCCAGACGTCTTGGTACTGACAAGTTGTGAGGTATGCTACAGGAATGTTGAATTCATGTCAGATAGGCCCCAGTTGTGACCACTGTGATGCAATGCTGTTAACCCCAACACAAGTGAACCTGTACAAATAGTAATATAGCTATTACATAAAGCAATATTGCTATCACTGATGACTGTGTGAATGGTAAATTGCATGTGCTTCACATGCATGGGGTATTGCCAGGCAACAACAGAACAATGTCATACTCACCAGCTTCAGGCTGCTGTCCCATATGCAGACCAGAGGGTTCTAGGTAGTTGTGAGAGGGAGTTATTGTCAGCAGACTCACATGTGTCCTTGGTACAGGATGGATGCTGTGTGTCTGCACATCTAATGTATTAACAGGAATAATACACAATGTCCTGTCCTCACCATAGATGTGCACCTCTGCACATTAGAAAACCCCATCCACAACTGCAATCGGATCTGGCACATGGATGAAGCTACAATACAGATACATGGATGTCTGACACATTAGTGTACTAATTCCCACTGGGCCCTTATCTGCACGCTTCTCGTCCAGTGTGTGTGTGCAAACCACCTCCACAATGATTCCCTCAGCTTCACTACTTGTGCGTGGGGTGGGTGCCTCAAGTTTGGTAAGGAGCTCCTCGGTGGGTATCAGTGGGGGGCTGGATGGCTGGGCCCCCACCTGTGGCTAACCAGTCCCTCACTACAGCAGCATCCCATTGACAGGCATGGCAGATGAGGTTGGTGGCCCAATGCTGCACTTGCTCATAAGTTCTGCTGTACAGGCCGGCATCATTTACTCTGTGGATCAGACTGCTCCACAGTGAAGTCCCCTCCCACACATCTTCTGCTCTCCTTCCAAATAACAGGACATAATGTCCTATCACATATTGGGTGATTATGTCAGTTCCCCTAACAGAGAATGCTGTCAGGTGAGCCCTCTGCATGTTACCTGGAAGACATATACAGGAAAAAGCTCATGGGACCTCATACAGTTGTCAAATTGCACATCAACATTGGGTATTACTTGCAAATAATACACACTCGACCATAACCCTCTAAGCTATCATGGCTATAGTAGCTTACATTACACTCCTGTCCCTGAGCTATCTTATTCCCTACAATGTTGTTCACTTGATTGCATAATTGTCTATTCTTCATTTATTTCTGTGCAAAGGGTTGACAGCGGGCATCTTCCATGTGGAGGGTGTGTGGATGGTGGTAGGTCTGTGTTTGACTGCGGTGTGTGATGGACCTGTGAGTATATGCCTGAGTTCATGTAGGAGGCAGACAGTGATGTTATTATGCCCCATGGAGATGTACTGTTGTTGCCATCAATAGGCAATATGTACATGCTCAACATTGCTGAGGGGAGGAGTGTGGTTGATGTGCATACCACCTGTACAATTGAGGTTGACAGGGTGACTATGTTCCCACCTAACCTGTGTGATGCATGTTGCCTATATCCATGGCATGTGTGCATGAGGTGTTCTTTACCCCTAGTACAGGGTGAATCATGTTGTTTCCTCTGAGACTTACAACATATGTGGAGACACAGTTGCAATTGTCCTTGGTGTGGATATGTCTGATTTGTAATCATAGTCAGCCTTACAGGAAGTCACCTGTGAACCTACATGCTTGATCAGATATAGGTGGACTAGCTTCCAAGTTGTTGCCTGAACCTATGTGTCCCTGTACAGCCAATGTAGCAGCCTATTATGTGGTTTGTGTATTGCTGCTGTCCACCAAAGGGGATTACTCTTCCTTGGTGGAGGCTGGTTATACAGGTAAGGTACTGCTGAGTCCATATAGGTACAGTGGATATAAAGAGTACACACCCCTGTTACAATGCCTGGTATTTGTGCAATTGGAACAAGACACCACAATAACTCATTGCAAAACAATCCTCACCTGTAATGTGACCTATAGCCTGTACAATTCAATTGTAAATATAACAATCTGGTCTGTGAAAACATATGGAAATAATAATCAGTACAATAAACCAGTTGAATGAGTTTGCACACCCTTAAACTGATATGTTGTGTATGCACCTCTTGATATGGTTACAGCATTCATTCATCTTGGTTTGGAATCTAACATCATGGCACATCTTCACTTAGCAATAGTTGCTCACCTTCCTAAAATCACCTTTGATTGTATTTTAATGGAATTGTACAGGTTAGGGGCCACATTCAAGATGATAATCATTATTAAATAATCTTCTGTGGTCTGAATGTCATACAGCACACAAACCTGACATTCCAACGGGGTGTATACACTTGTGATATCCACTGTATATAGGTGTTGATATAGCTGGTAGTGATAGGCATGGATAGAGGATCATAACACAGTTGGACACTTCTCTGGTTAATCCCTGATAATCATGCCTACTTTTAGTACACAATTCAGTGTCAGGGCAATGCAACAACCAGTAGCTCTACATATTTATGTCTGTTGTATGCACTGACACTGATATTACACACATGTGCAACATGCACAACCTATGTACCTGACAGTTTGAAAACCATGTGATAAGTTTTGTGCCTTCCAGTTATACATATGCATACATACATGTGTTCAGGGGATACCTGGTATACATTTCTGTTCTATGTTAGTATGGCACACTGTATGTACAGTCTTGCTGCTCAATCATACTTCTCAAACTGTTACAGCAGTACATCTGGACAACCACACACATAAATGGGTGACAAAAGGGACACTGATATTGATACTGTATTAATGTAGCTGTACCATACATTAGTACATTTGCACAATAGGCTTTGACATCACTGTGACAACCTGGAAGATGTCCAACAATCATAAGTAGACTATTATGTTACAATGTCATTGCTCACAGACCAGCCAATGGTTTGGCTGACATAACACAGGTATATGTGTATGTGACTACAGATATCAGTCACAAATGTGCTTATTACTGTCCAGTAGAACACTGTACAGTTGAATGTTATTAATTTGATATATCACATGCAGTACAACACACATGTCGACAACAGTACCTTACTATGCACATGCCCTATGTAGTTCTCTTAGCTTTACAAGAAAAACATGTGTCATACTCGTATTCACAGGTAACATGGATATGGAAAATATCCCATGAACTAGCAGTGACACAGTCACAATTGTTTGACAGACACCCCCACTTTTGTCATATATGATCTGTCCTTACCCAGGGTGTGTCAGGCTCCTGAGATGGGATTCTACCTCGCAACCTCTCAGAGCATCAAATCTGGATAAAGCCTAAAATGATGGGGGGATAAATAGGGACAGACTTTAAATATTCATGTTACAAACAAAGGAAGTTTGTAGAATGATACACTTTACATTACCGTGAATATTCTTAAGGATGTGGAGTCTTAAACTCAAGTGTTTGTCATTACCTGATGACTTCAATCCTCAGCTATTTGCCAGAAAAGTACAGATTTCAGGATGAACAGACAAAATACTATGATGGGAAAATCTGGACTTTCTGAGAAGATCTGTATAGGTAAGAGGTATGTCTGTGATCTCTCCTACTGCAGAGAGGGCCAGATGCTATGGCCACAGCAGCTGTTCAGCAGAAAAATAGTACAGCATGTCTTGTTGGGACATATAGTCCTCCAAATCATATTTCCCATTATTACAGACCAAGTACTACATTCAATTGCATGCTTAAATGTTCCACTTACTTTATTTTCTTTCTTCTCTTTTCCAGTTTATGTTTTATTTGTTTTCTCTCTCTCTCTCTCTCTCTCTCTCTCTCTCTCTCTCTGAACTACAGGGATAGAGCTGGTTTGAATAGGTGGTAGCATGGCTTTTATAGGTGATGCTCATGACCAGGTGATGGTCTGTGCACCTATTGTGTTTCCCCATTTGCTAATTACATGCAGAGCAGCTGTGTAGTTCTTCCAATAGCCAATGTCATGGCAACACACTCCAATAAATGAGTACTCCATGTGGTCAATGGCTCTTACTTGTGATGAAGATGCCCTGGAATTGTGTGAGCTACTACCTCTTACAACAGGACTTGTGGAGACAAGCCAGCTAAATGGTTGAGAAGGTTCAAGACTTAAGAGCAGAATGTTAGTATTGATCTTATATGTTTGGAATATGGCTAGTTTAACAGGGTTTGTCTGCAAGTGCTACTTCTGCATGGGTTTCAGTCTGACAAAGTTCTGTCTCTGCATAGCTCTCAACTGCAGGGCCATCCACATAATGGCCACAGGTTAGCCTGTTATGTTTGGACTGTTCCTCAGACAGGTGTAGTCCTTGGAAAATCAGTAGCATACTCTGGTGATTGCATTATGTAAATGGTAACATCCATTTGTTTTTCTGACTTTATATCCCTCAGAAAAGATGTTACAACAAAGCCTGTAACACCAGCAACTTTCTCAGTGTATAACAGCAATATTTCAAGTATGGCCATGTATTTGGGCCTCTGTCTACCAATTATGTCAGGCTTGGTCCAGATGTCATACAGTAGTAGGTTGATAGGTATACTGGTCTGTCATCATTTAGTGCTGTCATTCCTGCTGAGAGGAAAGACTGGGAAACATGTTGAAGTCTGTACATTCAAGAGGGTGGCATAGAGAGAATGCTCTTAGATGCCCTTGTAACATATTTTATGTAGGGGACAGTAACACATATTTTAAAACTAGGCTGTTAGAACATGTTTGACATATTTCTCATAAGAATGATGACAGTTCTATAGCTGTATATTTGAATAAATCTCACCATGGGGACAGTAGTGGGTTCAAGGTACTGCTTTTGAAAATGTCTGTTCCTCAGTTTGATGATTCATAAAAGGACAATTGTTATGTACAGACTCAATGTAGTAATATTAACTGTGATACTTTATCCTGTAAGGGATTAAATGAGGAGTTTAATTGGAGGCTGTGTATTTAATTATGTAATTAGGTGTGAATTGCTTCTTGTGATTAAGACATGTATTTCTGGTAATGTTTTACTCCTTGAAGGCTTTGGCCAAGACATCAGAGTATAATAAACATGTGTGAATTACTAGCTGATTGTATTTCTCTTTGCTATGTTCAGATATTTTATTTCTTTTGCTAAGAGGTTGTCGTATGTGTAGCCATTGTGCATGGCCTATTATGATTTTATAGCAGTGTACTCTTCACTTATTTATTTCGACTGTTGGGGGGCAGATGTGAGGTCATTGCTTGTTTTATCCATCTGTGCATGCTGCCCCAGTTATAAGTGGTCTGTCAGCAGCATATATTTGTATAGGTATTTTGGGACATCTATGTGTGTATATATATATATATATATATATATATATATATATATATATATATATATATATACATATAGTGGACCGGAGTTCCACTATGGTGTCCCCTAACTGGGAAAAGCCGAAAGACACAACAACATATATATATATATATATATATATATATATATATATATATATATATATATATATATATATATATATGTATATATATATATATATATATATATATATATATATATATATATATATATATAAATGGGCATGTATCACTTCACCTAAAACTCATTTCACCTAAACTCAATTCACCTAAACCAAATCACCTAATGTTCATTTCACCTAGAACTCTTTTCACCTAAAGCTCATTTCACTGACAAGTAGTACAATCAGGCAAATCAAAGGTATATGTCATTTTCCCCAGTGTAGTGTGCCTTCTGTGTGGAGTCTGCATGTCCTCCCCGCAGTTGGGTAGCGTTCGAAAGACATGCGTGTGTAAATGGGTGTGCCTTCGTTGAAGGTTGAGCGTAGAGCTGGCACCTTGGCGTTTCATAAAAATCTACTGCCATTCATTAGTGGACTGGAGTTCCGCTGTGGCGACCCTTTACCGGGAAAAAGACAAACAACAACAACCAGGGTCGCACTACAGTGGGGAAATGGACATATGCCTTTGATTTGCCTTATTGTTCTACTAGTCAGTAAAATAAGTTTTAAGTGAAATGAATTTTAGATGAAATGAACTTTAGGTGATATAGTCTTGGTGAAATGAGTTTAGGTGAACTGAGTTTTAGGTGAAGTGATGCATACCCACACACACATATATATATATATATATATATATATATCTATATATATATATATATATATATTTGTCTAAACTCATTTGATTGAAATTTCATTTGATCAAAAACCAGTATTCAAGGCATAAAACTGGGATTTGTCCCCCTCCCCAATGTCGTGCAACCCTGGTTATGGTATATTTAGTTAGGCGGGGTGGGGGCTTCGCCCCCCACCTAGTTTCCTTTAAAAGAAAAAAATACAAAAAGTACAGATTTTAAACAAAAATAGGTGGGGAGCTGTGCCCCCCCACCCCCTTAATTATATATACCAACTTCAGGGTCACACGACATTGGGCAGAGGGACAAATCCCTGATATCTGCCTTGCATACTGGTTTTCGATCAAATGAAGTTTGGATCAAATGGGTTTAGGTCAAATGGTCTTTCGATCAAATGAAGTAGACCCATATATATATATATATATATATATATATATATATATATATATATATATATATATATATATATATATATATATATATATATATATATATATATATATATATATATATATATATATATATATATATATATATAGTTCCCCTTTAGAATCTCGAATTCCTAAAAACTCGAACTTCAGATGACCGAACCCAGAAGATCGAATTTTCAGCAACTCGAAATTTTAAAGGGTAAGGAAAAGACATTGCAAGAATGTCTTTACAATGTTTTTGCAGGGGTGCAAGTCCCCATGCACCCCCCCACAACCCCCTACTTATATATACCAACTCCAAGGTCGCACTACAGCGGGGATGAGGGAAATCTCCCATTCCGCACTGTATGCAGAAGCGCACAATGGGAGGATTTCCGTTCTTCCGCTATAGTGCATTCATGGAGCTGATATATTTAAGCAGGGAGAGTGCAAGGGGACTTGGCCCCCTGCAAACATGTAAGTGAACTTTTTTTTTCTTTTTTTCATTTTTTTATCTTCACAATTTCAAGTTATTGAAAACGTGAGATTCTGGGCTCAAGCTTATGAATTTCAAGCTTTCAGTAATTTGATCTTGTGAAGGGGAACTATATATATATATATATATATATATATATATATATATATATATATATATATATATATAAATGTGTTATATATATATCTATATATATATATATATATATATATATATATATATATATATATATATATATATATGGGTAGATATATATATATATATATATATATATATATATATATATATATAATCATCTGTTTCCATTTCGTCCTGTCCTCTGCATATTGCTCTGTCACACCAACCACATGCATGTCCTCTCTCACCACATCCATAAACCATATCTTAGGCCTTCCTCTTTTCAGATGCAGCTAACATTGGGTAAGACAACGATTCAGGTTGTAGCCTGCTATAGGTCCACAACCATGTCGCAAGACTCACACTCCACTTTCCTGAGCAGCCTGAAGAATATTAGGGTCCAACCTAACACTCTCTTAATAGGCAACTTCAACTACCCCTCCGTTAACTGGGTAAACTTCTCATGTACCAATACACTTGCCCAACATTTCCTGGAGTTCATTAATTCCAATGCCCTGGACCAGCTCGTTCTTACCCCCACTAGAGGAAGCAACATCCTTGACCTTGTCATCACTAACATAGGCGACTGTTGCTTTACACAAATAGTCAACTCCTCCCTGGTTAGATCCGACCACAAACTAATCACCTTGGAAATCCACACCCTCCCACCAACAAAGGTAACCACCATGAAAAACGTCTCCAAAGCTAAATTTGGGATCCTAAAAACAGAGGTGGCTATCTTCACGGCACCCATGCAAATGGAGAATAGTTGCATGACTGCAGAATCATACACCAATGCACTGTACGAACACATTTACAAATTGATGGATCTCATCATACCCAATAGAACCAAGACACTGTCCTCCAAAAAAAGGAAACCAATCTGGTGGTCCCCTGCCATAAACAAACTCTACAACAGAAAGAGGAAACTGATGCGGAATAAGCTGACATCCCAAGACTGGAAAAACTCCCATATCTGCCTCAACAAAAAGTTGAAATCCCTCATCAAATCCTCTAAAGTTAGGTATGAAAAAAGAATTGCAGCAGATAGTAAAGATAACCACAAGACCTTTCATACTTATGTAAAGAATCTCCATGGCAATACCTAGATTTGCTCTGAGCTACTGCACAATGGTATCTCCTATACTGAGCCAACAGATATTGCCAGTATACTGGCTGACATTTTCAGTGCTGACTTTACCCCCCTAGTCCCCCCCAAAGGACCAATCACAGTACCAGTAGATTGCCAGGCACCCAGTATTACTACTGCACAAGTTAAAACAGCACTGTCCAAGGCCAAGAATACAGCTTCTATGGGAGCTGACAATGTCCCTGGTTGTGTTCTGCATAAACTACAGAGTGAACTGGCACCTCACCTGTGTGCCCTGTTCAATCACAGCCTCACTTCAGGCTTTATCCCTGCCAAATGATGCACTGCTAAAGTCATCACTCTCCAAAAAGGAGGAGTGACTACAGACCCTGGGAACTATCGCCCCATTAACCTGATGAGTCTGATATGCAAAGCTATGGAACGCATCATCATGGACCTAATAAACAAGGATATAGGGAATCTCCAAACTCTGGATCCCACACAGTTCGGTTTTGTAAAGGGTAAATCATGCCTGCTCAACATGGTTGACTTCTTTGAGTCAGTCACCAGAACTGTGGATGAAGGCAAGGTGGTTCATACAGCCTACCTTGATCTGGCCAAGGTTTTTGTTACCATCCCCCACTCAGGAATCATAGAAAAACTCACTAAGCTTGTCATCAACTCCTATATCACTAGCTGGGTTGCAAACTGGCTCACAGATAGAACCCACAGTGTGAAAGTAGCTGACTCCAAGTCAGACTGCTGATTAGTCTTGAATGGAGTCCCACAGGGTTTTATCCTGGGTCCTCTCCTGTGTGGTAACTACTTCTCTGAAGTCCAGACCAACACGAAGGGACTCTGGCTGACAAAGTTCACAGATGATTGCAAGTTGGGAGCTATTATTAACTCCACAAGTTATGTAGACATCCTACAGAATGGTCTCACTGTGACCAATGAGTGGTGTCCGAACCATAGCCTCAAGCTCAATGCCAAAAAATGTGCCGTCATCCCCTTTGGGAAAAACCCAGTTCCCATGAATTACTACATTGATGTTAGTCCACTGTACACAGAAGACATTATAAGAGATCTGGGAACACAGGTTGACAGCAACCTCTCTTTTGATTACCACATTGCCACTGTGGTCAGAAAGTCCTTCTATGTGGCACATCTTATGACTAAGGGTTTTGCATCCAGGAAGAAAAAGGTCATTTTCTCCCTCTACTCTTCCCTCATTAGGCCAATCATTGAGTACAATGCCCCATTTCACATGTACCTCACTAGGCACCTGCAACAACTGGAGAGCCCGCAGAAGTACCTCACAAAGAGGATCCTAGGCCTTAAACACTTGTCCTATATGGACAGGTTAAAAAAACTCCAACTATTCTCTGTCTCATATCGCCTACTTAGAGGCAATCTCTGCTTGACTTACAAAGCCATATTTGACTCAGCTCTGTTAGAAATGTTACATCTAAAGAAATCCCGATACCTCCGCACCACATGCTCCAGAGACCTCAACCTCATTATCACAATTAACAGAACATGCTGGAGGGCCAGGTTCATAACCCAGAGACTGCCCATGCTATGGAACAAACTTTTCATACATGTCAAGCAGAACACCTCGCTAATTCTCTTCAAGAAAAATCTAGATGAGTGGATGGGAAACAGAAAATTCACCTCGGGGATAACACCAGTGGCTCTACTCAACAGAGGCACTGGGAACTAAGGTTGGGTGGCACTATGGCTAGGCTTGTAAAGGCCCCAGGGCCATTAGCCAAGTACACACCTATGATCCTGTCAGCTCCATCCTTAGCATCCTTTTCCCAAAATACTCAGCATCCCTCCTCAGCACATATCCAATCTAATGCAATCTCGCCTCTCTGGCTTTCTCTCCAAACCGTCCAACCTGAGCTGACCCTCTAACATACTGATTCCTAACCTGTCTATCCTTGTTATACCCAGTACAAATCTTAACATCTTTAATTCTACCACCTCCAACTCTGACTCCTGCTATTTGTCATTGCCACTGTCTCCAATCCATATAACATAGCTGGTCTCACTACCCTCTTTTAAACCTTCCCTTTCATTCTTACTGGTACCCATCTCTCACATATCACTCCTGACACTCTTCTCCACGCATTCCACCCTGCTTGCACTCCCTTCTTTACCTGTCTTCCACACTTGCCATTACTCTGAACTGTTGATCCTAAGTACTTAATCTCATTCACCTTCACCAACTCTACTCCCTTCATCCTCACAATTCCTCTCCTCTCTAGAGCATATATATATATATATATATATATATATATATATATATGTGTGTGTGTGTGTGTGTATGCATATGTATATATATATATATATATATATATATATATATATATATATATATATATATATATATATATATATATATATATATATATATGTGTGTGTGTGTGTGTGTGTGTGTATGCATATGTATGTGTATATATATATATATATATATATATATATATATATATATATATATATATATATATATATTTATATATATATATATATGTATATACACACACTGAAACATATATATATATATATATATATATATATATATATATATATATATACACACATAGATTTTCTGTGGAAATGTTGAATGCATGGTCTAATAGTCATTTGATTGGAACATAATGTCGAAAAGTCAAAACATTGAAAGTGAATAATGTTGAAAATCATTTAATTGAAAAACAATTAGCCCATCTCTACTATTTTGAGGGGCTATGCCCTGGCCTCTATGCGGGAGGCTGTGCCCCCACACCCCCCCTACTTATATGTACCAACTCCGAGATTGCACTACAGTGGAGAAATGGGCAATCCGACATTATGAGTTTCGACTTAAACAGTTTCAACTTTTTGAGTCCTGCAGATAGTGATTTCAACCAATTCATGTTTGACCATTTAGCATTCGACATTTTCATAGTAAACTTTTATATATATATATATATATATATATATATATATATATATATATATGTATATATATATATATATGTATATATGTATGTGTATATATATATATATATATATATATATATATATATATATATATATATATATATATATATATATATATATATACACACATACATACATACACACCTCAGTATTCATTGGTAATATAGCTATATACTGTTGCACACATATATGGATCTCCCTACATCTCTCTCTCTCTCTCTCTCTCTCTCTCTCTCTATGTTTCTATTCAGATATATACATTTATCGATACCAATCCTTCCTAATTGCACAGTGTCTCTTCCCGATTGTAAACTGGCTGTAAAGAAGAGTATGTTTGAGAAAACATACCAAAACCATGCTGTGGAGGTGACTTACTGGTAAATTACTTTCACTATGGTGTGCAGGATCCTGGGATTAAGATCTGCAAGGGCTATTTATTTTGTTGCTAGGCAGAACAAGGACTGTTGGATACAGAGTGATGAAGGCAGTTTTGAGCAGCTTTAAGTGTGTTTGCGTGGATTTGTGTGACGGTAAGTGGTGCTAACATACTGTTAAATTAATAGGTCCTTACACTGTGTAGGCTTCACTTACCACTGCACAAATCTGCTTAACATTTACATTTAATCAATGCATTGCTTAGCCCTGGTAACCAGTGATCACATTCCAGTCTGATAAAATAGCAGGGTAATGACATCTTTAATAAGTGTATTTAATTTCCTGTACATACATGCTTCTGTGTGCTGTCATTACAGTAGCAAGGGCATGTGAGTATACAGTACGGGACACCTGGGTATACATGGGTAGTACTACAATCTTTTCTCTTTGTATTTGTTTCATACATGGGTAGTATCTCAGGTTGTATGCAGTAACACTTGTTACACCAGCTACAGTGCATTGGTTGACAAACATAGTTTAACATATATTGTGTCATTACGTTAGTACTTTTAACAGTGCTTTTCCAAGTAAGAGGAGATTGCAGATTGTAGTACTAGAACCATAAACCCCTGCATGCAAAAGCTGGGACTCTGAGTACTGACTATCTTGTTCTTGGTGTTTGAGCTGTATGTTTATATGTATCTCCTATTGGATATTGATTTGATATGTTGATATTAACTGTAGGCTACTATGTTTTTTGGACATGTCATTGAGGACTGCTGTCATGTAGTAATGGCATACATTTCAGTTTCAGACGTCTATCTTTCAAAACATTTATCCTAATGCATAACCTGTTGGCTATCTACTTTCTGTCTGTAATCTGTACAGATGTTCATATGTCAGGTATTGCTATGGCCATACCACTATGTAGGTGTCCACATTGTATTGTGCTGTAGGCCATGGACATTGCTGCTAGTTCCGACATATGGGACATTTCTTAATGTGGGGCTTGTCCCTTTTCCTTGCCTGTGTGAGGGACATTACAGAGGTGGTGGGCTACAGATTCACATACAGTAGGTGGCAATATGTCACAAGACAGGACATGTGGAGACAGCCAAACAACATGGGGGATATCTCCCCAGATTTGTGAACAGATTCTGTGTCATCAGTGCTGTTATACACATGGTGGATTAATAGATTGACAGGGTTTGTGTGGACATGCATTTAGTGAATGATTTCATGACTGACAAATATATGTGTCTGACATACCTCTCCACTGGCACACTGTCCACAGACTGGCCACATGTCTGCCTGTTATGTTTTGTCAGTTCTCCAGACCGTTGGTGTCCTTGGTAAATTAGTCATGGACTTTGGGGAATGCAGTCAGTAAATACTCACATCTATTAATATTACCAACGTCATATTCCTCATAAAGGATGTTACAAAAAAAACAGTGTCATCTGCAACTGTCTCAATGTATGACAGCAGTATGTCCAATCTACCTCTGTGTTTGCGCCTCTGCCCCCAATGATGTCAGGCTTTGTCCAGATGTCAATGAGGCACAGACATATTTATTCTTATTATTTCTTGACTTCCTTCCTGCTACCATCCCAGTAATGTAGTAGACCACAGACATGTCAGGGAAGAGGCTTTAGATATGAGTCCTGATCCTGTACCTTCTGAGGTGAACTGTACATTTGAGAGGCCTGCATATGTTTGGCCATTGTTAACAAACTGTCATGATTGTGTACACATGTCATGTGCACATGTTATTTGGGCTGTGTATGGAGGGGGTGGATGTAAGTGTTATGGCTATTTCTTTATCTGTCTGTGCATGCTGCTCCATTTTCCACTGATCTATTGGCCGTATGTGTTTGTAGGGGCAGACTGAGACATGTCCTGTACCCAGGTCAGGATTCAGACTACACTGACAATTGGGACTCTATATGTAGGGCTAGTGTGTGAGTGGCAAACAATGATGTATTTATTCACACAGTCCATATACTCTACTGTTCACTTGACTTACCAGTATGTGACTGTGACTGTGGTGATGTTGGTTGTGGGCATGTACTTTCAAACTTGTGTACGTTTGTCACTGCTGTTACAGCCCTGTAGTGCATGATATATTTGTATATACATGTGTAATTATCCATAGCAGATGTCCTAATTCAATTGCTTGTGCTATTTCAGTAAATATGTGTTAGAGCACACAGAAGGATGTTACTACAGCAACTGTGTTAGCTTTGTTGGGAGGGTGGACTAATGGTTAAGGTGTTTGCCTTGCAAACACAAGTGCAGAGTTTGAGTCTCACAAGGGATAATTGGCTAGGCTTAAAATGGCTCGCAAGGGCAGTTAGCTTAGTACTAATCTATGAATCTATGCCAGTACTTCAGATACATCCCCATTTTTATGGCATCCACCCACCACTTTGTCAGCCTTGGTCCACATTCATTGCAGAACGGGGTTCTGAGCATACTTGTCAACTGGCTGGATTGATTCAGGATGTCCAGGTTTATTGATCATATTTCTGGTCTGTTTTACAGATTATTATCATTTCTCTGGTCAATCACTGTAATGATATGATTGTTGTCAGAAAATGAGGACATACATTTCATTTACCTACCTCACATCCATCAGAATATGTATGCTGAAACAAACTGTATCACTCTGTCAAGAAGAGTACAGGTGGACAATGACATCTTTCTTCCTAGATGCTAATGTGTTAGTACTGAGATGTGCCACATAGAAGGAATTTGTGAACTCAATGACAATGTGGTGGTCAGAAGACATTGCTGACAACCTGTGTTCCCAGATCTCTTATAATGCCTTCTTTGTTCAGCGAGCTACCATCAATGTGGTAAATCATAGGAACAAGGTTTTCCACAAAGGGGATTACAACACATTTTCTGACATTGAGCGTAAGGCCATGGCTCTGACATCAGTCAGTGGTCTCAGTGAGGACTTTCAGTAGGATGTCAACATCACTTGGGTAGTTAATAATAGTTCCCAACTTGCAATTGTCTGTAATCCTTGTCAGCCATAGCCTCTTCATGTTGGCATGGACTACAGAGAAGTTGATATCAAACATAAAAGGACCCAGGACAGAACCCTGTGGGACTCCACTTATGACTTGCTCAGCAGTCTGACTTGGAGTCAGCTATTTTCGCACTGTGAGTCCCATCTGTGACCCAGTTTGCAACCCACTTAGTGATATAGGGGTTGATGCCTAGCTTTGTGAGTGTTTCCATGATTCCTGAGTGGGGAATGTTATCAAAGGCTTTGGCCAGATCAAGGTAGGCTGTTTGTGCCACCTTGCCTTCATCCACAGCTCAGGTGACTGATGGCAAGAAGTTGACCAGCTTGATTGAGCAGGTATGACCTACCCTTCACAAAAGTAAACTGTGTGGGATCCTGAGTCTGGCGATTACCCATATCCCTGTTTATTAGGTGCATGATAATGCATTCCATAGCTTTGCATAACAGACTTGTCAGGCAGTTAGGTGGGGTATTTCCCAGGGTCTGTAATCACACTTCATTTGTGGAAAGGGGTGACTGTAGCAGTGCACAATTCAGTAGGGACAAAGGCTGAAGTGAGGTTATGCTTGAACAGGGCACACAGGTGAGATGCCAGGACACTCTGTAGTTCATGTAGAACACAGCCAGAAATATTGTCAGGACCCATAGAAGCTGTATTCTTGGTCTTGGACAATGTCGTTTTAACCTTTGCAGCAGTAATATTGGGTGCCTGGCAGTGTACTGGTATTGTCACTGGTCTTTTGAGGTGGGAGAGAGGGATAAAGTTTGCACTCAATATGTCCACCAGCATATTGGCAATATTTGTTGGCACAGTCTAGGAGGTACCATTGTCTATTAGCTCAGAAAAAATCTTGGTATTGCTATGAAGATTCTTTACATAACTGTATGAGGCCTTGTGGTTGTCTTTACTATGTGCTCCAATTCTGTTTCCACACCTAACTATGCAGTATTTGATGAGGGAACTCAACTTTTAATTGAGACTGATAAGGGTTTTTTTCCAGTCTTGGGACTTCACCTTATTCCATATCAGTTCCTTCCTTCTGTTGTGCAGTTTCTTTATGGCCGGAGACCACCAGATTGTTTTCTTTTTTTGGAGGAGAGCATCTTGATTCTATTGGGTATTGCGTGATCCATCCATTTGTGTACGTGTTCGTACAGTGCATTTGTGTATGATTTGGTGGTCATGCAACAATTCTCCATTTGCATGGGTGCTGTGAAGTCAGCCACCTCTGTTTTTAGGAACCCAAAGTTAGCTTTGGAAAAGTTTTTCATGGTGGTTTCCCATGCGGGGTGGTGGTGGTGGGGGGGGTGGTAGGGATGTGGATTTTCAAGGTGATTATTTTGTAGTCGGATCTAACCAGGCAGGAGTTGACTACTGGTCACCCATGTTGGTAATGACCAGGTCAAGGATATTGTTACGTCTAGTGGGGGTAAGAATGAGCTGGTCCAGGGCATTGGAATTAATAAATTCCAGGTAACACTGGGCAAGTGTATTGGTACATGAGTAGCTTTTCCATTTAATAGAGGGGTAGTTGAAATTGCCCAGTATGAGACTATTAGGTTGGACCCTAAATTTCTCCAGGGTGCTTTGGAATTTGAAGTGTGATTCTTGGCACATGGTTGTGGACCTATAGCCGGCTACAACCAGAATTGCTGTCTTACGCAATGTTAGCTGCATCTTAAAGTATCTCAGATGTGTTATGTTGGGCTACCAGTCTGCAGGTGTGCACATCCTTTATGAATATGGAAACACCACTGCCTTTGGAGCTTCAGTCCAAAAGGGTGATGGGACATTTACAGGGTGGTACACAAATGAAAATGGTATAACCCACACAGTCCATAATTCTCCCACTTACATACAAACAGTTGCTAGTACTGAGATTAGAAGCTATACTTATCTAGTTATTTCTACTACAATGTTATGCACTTATCAGACGCCACAGAGCTTGGATGATTTCTTCTAGTCCCAAGTCTTAGGTACTTTTAAGGTGAATGCATTAGCAGGCCAATAAAGTAGGGTGATGGGACAATTACAGGGTGGTACACAAATCAAAATGGTATAACCTAGTCAGTATATGATTCTCAAACTCACACACAAACAGCTGCCAGTACTGAGATTAGAACCCCTGCCTGTCTAGTTTTTTCTACTACAGTGTTATGCACTTATCAGACGTGCCACGGAGCTTATATGATTTCTCTTAGTCTCAAGGTACTTCTAAGGTGAATGACATCAGCAGGCCTAATAAAGTAGCGTGATAGGACAATAACAGGTTGGTACACAAATCAAAATGGTATAACAAACAGAGTATATGATTTTCTCACACACACACACACACACACACACACACACACACACACACACACACACACACACACAGACACACACACACACACACACACACACACACACACACACACACACACGTGCCAGTATTGAAATTAGAACCCCCTGCCTATCTAGTTATGTATACTATAGTGTTATGTAGTTTTTGCACACGCTACTGAGCTTACTGGGTTGACAATTGGCCAAAGGTGCTGATAACTGCACAGCTGAGGTGAACTGTTACAGGTGCCAGAAAGTCTGCCTTCAGTCTTTCCATTAGATATTGCTAGTTGTTTCTTTCCTGCACTTCAAATAGCCTAAAAGCTTTGCACGTCAACAGGTTTATTTATCAGGTATTCTAGCACACCTCAGAGCCATCAGCAATCATCATTCCTCAAATAATTAGATTCTGTACTTAGTAGTTATGATCACCACTCCTGAAATGATTAAAGTGCAGTTCTCTGTGCTTTTGCACATTAACCTGATGCACTTGGGCATTCTGAGGCACTGTTGAAACTGCCTCTTGTACACAGAAAAAACCTTCCTCTAAACTCCCAACACTCAGATCTGCGAGAGATACCCCTACATCACCATATTGGAAGATATGCAATCTCCAGCAAAGACTGTACTAGCTGGTCAAGAGGAGAAGGGTCAACACCTGCAGCACACCACATGGAATGCATGCCCCTCCAGAACACACAGTATGACAGCTCTGACATACAAACAATAACCACACACCCACCTTCACAGTGGCACTCGATAGACATTTACCCAAACACTGGAGACAACCAAGACAGACTCACACTCGCCCACCACAACACAGCACAAACCACAAATTTCACCTACACAGTGTGCCCCTCAACCTATGCCCCAAAGGCTAAACACCTTGCCTGATACAGTCATCATAGGTGACTCAATTGTGAGGCAGCCGGATGTGCCACTCACTGGTTTGAACATGGAGGAGGTAACAATCAGCTTTCTATCAGATGCCAGACTCCAGCACATAACAGACCCAGTCAGGTCACTCCACAACAACTACAAGTATCACTCTGTCTTTGTCCATGTGTGTGTGGATGAACTGAGATGCACATCCATGGTCTATATGAAATGAGACATGGTGGAGCTATCAGATTATGTGGGCCAGGCAGGTATGACAGTAGCCTTGAGCAGTATACTACTGTCAGAATGATACCACAGTACAAACAACAAATGATTGACTTCAACAATTGGCTTATGTGTCTGGTGTCACTGTCATGAGAACCAGTATCTGTCTGCTTGAGATGACAAGATTGATGGACTGACATGGATTGACACAGATGGCCTGCATCTGTCACCCCTGGGTTTCCAGGTACTGGCTAAATGTCTTGCCACCCCTATTGTGAGTTTTTCAGTGGTGGCCGAGATCACATTGCCACTGCAACAGCTACACATATATGCAAACAGAGGGTCACACTGCTCAACACTAGACATCTACATCTTGAGATGCAGCCACTCACAACACTCCTCAAAATGGTGAACATTGGCATTTGTGCTGTAACAGAGACCTGTTTATAGCAGCAGACAGCACCCCTGCAGAACCAGCCTACAAATTATTCCACACCTGTCACCCAAAAACATGGGCCACAGTTCCAAAGGTGGTAGTGTGTCCATATTGATAACAGATATGCACACATCCAGAGTACTATCCCAGTATAATGCATCTGACATACGTCAGGTACAACTGACATTGGGTGGTAGTGCAATCCAGGTCTTAGCCTGCTATAGGTCCACATCCATGTCCCTAGACTCTCAAGCCACATTCCTTAACACCCTGGAATCTATCCAGGTACAACCCAACACTCACATATTAGAGGAGTTCAACTACCTCTCCATCAAGTGGGAAAGATACTCATGCACCAATACACTAGTTCAACACTTTCTGGAATATATCAGTTCCAATGCCTTGGACCAGCTCATACTGACACCCAGTAGAGGAAGCAGCATTCTTGACCTACATTGATTACCAACATATGGAGCCATTGCATGACAAGTCAGTTGCTACCTTTTCACATCAAACATAGAGTAATCCCCACGGTAATCCATGCTCAACCACTACCCCTGCAAAGGTAACCATCTTGGACAACATCTACACAGCTGAGTTTGGACTCATAAGACTATAAGTGGCTAACTTCACAGCACCCATGCCAATAGAAAATACCTGCATGACTGCCAAATCATACACAAGTGCACTGTACAAACAAGTATCTCAATGTATGGAATTAGCCATATCCAACAGAACCCTGACATGCACCTCCAAACATTGGAGGCCATTCAGATGGTACCCTGCCATTAATAACCTGAACAACAAAAGGAAGACACTGTTGCAGAAAAAGGTGGAGTCCCAAGAACGGTAGAACACCCTTATTAGCCTTACCAACAACTTGAGATCCCTCATAGAATCTTCTAAAGCTGCATATGATATCAGAATTGCAGCAGGTACTGACAATCACAAATACTTTGACAGTTATATCAAGAACCTCTACACCAATGCCCAGATGTGCTTTGAGTTATTGCACAATGCTACCTCCTGAACTGTGCCAACAGATATTGGCAACATACTTGCCAACACATTCAGTGGTAGCTTTACCCCTGTCTCCCCCTAGGGGAATGCTCAGAATGGCAGAGGAATCCAGCCACCCAGGGGTACTCCTTCCAGGATATACCTGCATTGTCTACAGGTGAGAATGCAGTTTCTATGGGACCCCAAATAATCACAGGCTGTGTCCTACATGAACTATAGAGACCAATAAAAAAAATTGAAAGAGAGGGTTTACAGCATTTAGGGGATATAAGAAGGAAGAACACACTTAATGCCCTATATAAACATATTAGTAATCATGTAGGGCATTGATTTAAGTTTACAGTTGTGGAAATTTTAAGAGACAATTGTAGGAGGTGGTGATATAATCAACAAAACAGAGTTAATGGAAATGAAGTGGATAGCTAACTTACAGGCACATAGAATGCCTGGGTTAAATTTTACTATTCCTTTGAAACCTGCCCTGAAGGCAAGATCTTTACATCATTCATTGTTACTCTTGTTTGATTGGTTTATTGCTTTTTAAAAGCTTGAGTTTTTTACTTTGTTTTAGTAGGATCTGATGAAGTGCTAGTTGTGAAAGCACTTGTCCTGGTTTTATTGTTATGAAGGATTTTTGTTCTTATAATTTTTGAATGTTATTTATGCTTGTTGCCTTGGTGGTCAGACTGTTATTTTATCATTTTGTGATTTTTGTGGTTACAGACTGACCTTTAGTGATTAGTATTACTTTTATTTTACTAGTTCTCTTATAAACTTAGAAAGTTGCTAGAGCGACAGGGTTTGTTTTAATATACATTTTCTGATGGATTTGAAGTATGAAACTCAAATGTATGTCATTATTCAGTGACTTCAATTCTGAGATCATCCCAGTGATTTGCCAGGAAAAAAAATGGTACAGGCCAAAAATATGAGCCAAAACTCTGGACATTCTGTGAAAATCTGTACAGTTGAGAGGTATGGAGGGCAGCTATGTAAATTTTTCCCAACAAGGCCATTTGTGAGGTGTGGTTACAGGCAGTGTAGTAATGACACACAGCTGTGTAAACAGTCCAGCAACCTGGTGATATACTGGCTGGGGATCTCCTGGTTGTGTGGTATTTTTCTAACCTGAGATACCTCTGGCCTTTACATTTTTAGGCAGGTTGTTCAGCTGTTTGGCTAGAGGTTTCATCCTTTCTATGTAAACATGTGTTTTATGGCAAGTTTGTTACGTATGATTGAAGTGTGATATTACATGATAATACAGACATTACTGTCTCAGAATACATTACCTTCAAACGATTTATGTAAAGGCAATATTTACAACACATGCCTGTCATTGTGCCCTTTTTCCACTTTTATTTCTGCCCTTGTCCAGAAATCTTGCTGTCAGAGGTTGGGAGTTATGAGTGTGAGTACAGAGTGCATTCAACTGTGCAGGCATGTCCATTCTTTGTAAAAGCATACATAAGAAAACAGGATTATTGAGAATGACCACTGGTAACAGTACCACAAAGCACTTATATTCACAAAAGCCCTGGCACCTCTGCTACACATCCTTCATGATGTCACTAATTTATTTTATTTATTTATTTATTTGCAGTTGTTTAACCAGGATAGTCCATTGGGCCAGAAGAACCTGCTTTGGAGTCCTGGGGAGAAAAGCTCCACATACAGATTTATACACAGGTTAATTAAACAAACATAGATTACATAGGTTACATATGAAGCAAGACTAAATTGATATACACACATAAAATGTATGAAGACTACATAGGTAAAAAAATAATATGTTTAGTATATTCCACATAGCACTGTGACTTCAAGGTATGTCAGTAGCAGAGCAGTGGGTGCCACTGACATGCATAACAGTTGGCACTGCAGTTATCTGAACATGGCCCTGTCAAAGGCAGCACTATATCTAGGGCAGTACAAGATGACCGCCAGGTGAACATGCTGACCAGATCCAGACAGTATTAATGACACATACACATAGCTCATTGACCCCTGCATATTGTGGACAGGCAACATGTTTTCATGTGTACTGGTACAGTCCTGCCAATTTGTGCTACACTGCTATTTCCATGCATACATATATGTTACTGTATTTGTGTGGGTATATGGAAGGGGCACACCTGTCAACTGTACACATTTGCACAGACTGTACTGATATTTTCTTTACATTTTGGTTCCATTTACCATACTATAGTGCCCTGTCTTGGGGAGTGGAGGCATATCAATACAGAGGCCAGGTCAGATTTACTGGCATACATTTGAGTTTCAGACTTCTTACCCTTCATAGCCTTACTGCAACTGCGGGTCCTGCTGTGCTATGACTGTGTGAGTCTGTAGGGGGTCAATTCAACATTGCCACCATTTGTATGCCTTTAACATACATTTATTTGTGGTTTTCTACAGCTGACTTGCTGTATGGGTGTGAGGGGTGGTTATGGGATCCCTACCCTGACAGCAATGCCTGTGACCTATGACCCCCCCCCCCCAGTTAGTTGTCCCCACACATATACCGCAGTGGAATTTGTCACATTGGGTACTACTGCATAGTTTGTGGTGGCCAGTTTTGGCCAGACATTTCCTGGTGTCCCATATAGCTGTCAGTTGTGTGCTGCTATCCCAGTAGGCTACCCCATTCCCTTGCGTGCATGCAGCATTACTATAGATATGCCAGCAGAACATACTATTCCATTCCTTTATTGTTAAGAAGACTGACTTACCTTGTGATTGCAGCAGTTGTGCTTGAGGGCCACCTATATTGGATGCACACAGTACACTGCCTATACATGGTAAGTTACAGATAATATGATCTGTGTGTCATCCATTTTACTGTATGCGTGAGTCAAAGAGAGTTGTCAGTCCCTGGGGTCCCTGTAGTGTCAGTTTGTGTGCTATGTGTTGCCTCTTTGCCAAGGCATGAGCATACTGCGCATGCCTCCATCTGCCTCTGGGGCCAGGCTCAGGGGCCTCCTCCTGTGAGTCCATCTGTGCCTGTGGGGACCTTAGCAATGGAGGTGGGCTGTGTGCCCCTTACCCATGCTGTTCCTGCTGCAGAGTTTTCCACAAGATTATATTGTGTAGCATGGCACATACTATGAACATGTATGCACATGTGGCTGGAGAGTACTGCAAGGCTCCACCAGATATGTCAAGGCAGCAGAACCGTGACTTAAGCATCCCAAACACATGCTCTATAATGATCCTGGTTTGAGCATGTGCCTCATTATGGCATTCTTGTGTAGGTGTGGGTGCATTTCTGATGGGTGTCATCATCCACGGCTCAGTGCATAGCCGGCATCCCCCACCAGATGGTCATATGGGATGCCCTCACTGGAAAATGCCTGATACAGCTGTGATGAATGCCAGATGTGGGAGTTGTGATAGCTTCCAGGGCTGCCAGCACATACATTCATGATAATGCCCTGGGCATTGCACATGACTTGTCAGTTGATGGAGGGGAACCCCTTGAGGTTTATGTAGACCCTACCCTGTTCACCAGGTGATGCTTTGATGTGGATGTGCGTGCAGTCTATGGCACCCAGTACCTCTGGGTATTGTGCTACATGGTGGAGATGCATATTTCTGGTCCTCTCCTCACGTATGTTGGAGTAATAAATTTGCTCACTGACATGTGTTAGCATGGCATCCAGGAAGTGGTGGAGTACCCTGGATACAAAGGCCTGTGAGACCCCCATGATGTCCCCAGTAGGTCTTTGGAAAATACCTGCAGCTAGAATTGTTTAGGCTACACATACCTTGGTATCCACTGGTATGGGTTCCACTCTGTTGGCTCTAGCTCTGAGTTGAGGCCAGAACAGCTCAGTGATTTGCTGACATATGTCTCTGTCCACCCTGTAGCACTCTACTATCTCCAGGTCATGTAGCCCCAGGTAGGTTACCCTGGGTCTGTACACTCTTCTCCTCCTCCGTGGTCTGTGGCAGTTGTCAGCATTATCCTCCTTTCTGCTGTCAGCCTGTAGCACATACTGATGGATCAAAGCAATGGCAGCCCTTAACATTTTCCAAGTTAAAATTCCCCTGCATGTATACACCAATGGTGCAGAGTTTGTGGGAAAAAACAGACTTTAAGGTGCTTCCATACTTTATACTGTTGTACTGCTGATGCTGCCTGTATGATTGGCTGACTGTGATACTTTCCAGCTGCTAGCTATATTACTCATGGCTTTAATGTGTCCACTGTGAGTTTTAGAGGTATTAGTTGTAATTTGTGCATGATTGCCTTTATTCTGGTGTTGCCCTTTTTGTAATTAATTTCTACTTGCATCTCCTCCCATTTACAGCTATGCAGCCTGCTAGCTGTATTATATTTGCTTGGCCCATTCTGAATTGCAAGACTCCCATAGTCGTGATTTCTACATCATTTCACCTTTATTTTGTGCTGTTACTCTTTAATTTTATTTTACATGTCCTCCCATCTTCAGCTCTGAAGCCACCTGCCAGCTATATTATATTTGCATGGCCCATTTTGAGTTGCAAGTATCCCATAGTACTGATTTCTACTTCATTTCTGCTTTATTTTATGCTGTTGCCCCTTATTTTTTATTTTACATGTCCTCCCATCTTCAGCTCTGCAGCCATCTGTCAGCTGTATTATTGAGTGCTTTTAGTGGCCCATTGTGGGTTGCAGACTCCCATATTGCTGATAACTACAGCGTCTCCCTTGTTCTGCTACTTCCTTTGCCTTTTCCTATATCCTTCCTCTTCATGCCTGTAGCTAGTGTAAACATCAATAAATGGTCCTCCCCTGGGCATGAACACACTCCTCAGTTCATGAAATAAGAGTAAACAGCCTCAAACATGCCCCCTCGCTTAGCTGTGCTTAGTTAAGCTGAAACCAGCCAAAAGAGCTCCAGTGTGCTTACAGCAAGCATTACACACCCCCTTTTCATGTTCCTTGCTCCTTCTGCCTACACAATCGTGTTAGAGCACCTACACAGTTAGGTGCAGTCTGACACTTAGAAAAAATCCTAACAAAGTTGTGATTCAGTATAAGTCCCCTCATTAACATACCCCACTGCCTTAAACCCTAGTTACTGCACTAATCTTGAGCCTTCCCCTTAGCAACCACTCTAACCTGCCTATGTTTACTTTCTGCATGCCATTGACTATAATGGCAAAAGGCAGAAAGTAGTAATAATGAAGTCCCCCCCCCCATTTCAACATTTTCTCCCCCCTCCCACTAGCGTACCACTTCCCCTGCCCTCAATGGCAGAGTTCAGCCAACTAAAATAAAAATGTATATATTTTTTTTAAAATGGTTTTGCGTGCCACTGGCCATATATTTGGCCATTGGCATGCATAACCTATTGAATACATGCTTTTTGTAGCACTGACATGCCTCCATTGTGTAATTTGCAGAAATTTGTTCGGTTAGTTACCAAATACAGTTCTGCAACTTACACTGTTCCAGCACGGAGACATGTTGCTTTGCTGGATCGCTAAACCAGCTCATTTGCATAGTTTTCACCAGCAAATGAACTGATTAGCATCCAGCACAGCTTTCTGTGCTGGAACAGTGTAGGGCCACTCATGCACTTCAAAATGGCACGTACCTGGATCGTGAGCAGCCATTTTCCATGCAGGAGTGGCTACACTGTTCCTGCACGGAAAATTATTCTTTGTGAATCCTGGGGTACAATAATCAAGGTGAATATTAAATATAAAGTTTTATTGTAAAAAGTTAATAAAAAATAAAATTAGGTTCTTAATTAAGCATTTAACATGCTTCCTTATTTTTTAGTAAATAATGATGTAAATATTTGTTTAACAGTATGGGAATGTATGTTTAAATCTGTTTGAACTGCACTGATTTTACTGTGCTTTTTGTCTTGTCAGTTAAGATTTGGTACTTTACATATTCAACTTGTTCTTTTAGATGCTTCACATAATAAAGTTATATGATTTTAAAAGTAGTAAGCTAGTAAAGAAACTATTAAAATATGCATGGTAATTAATGCATCCAGGAAAAAGGAAATGCTTCAGAGTAACGTATTCTTGTATATATTAGAAGCTTACTCTGACAAAGATTAGTACTACACTAAATGCCATTATAAACAAATTCAAGCCTCACAAATTATCCCACATGAGAATCAAACCCAGTCCTTTGTGTTTGCAAGGCAACCACCTTAACCATTACACCAACCTCCCACAATGTGCGCTGTATAGTAGTCAGTACTATACTATTGTATACCTATATTTGTGATTGTGAAATACAGAAAAAAATAGTTTTTAATTGTTAATAATGCAATGCTTAAATGGTGCAGAGTTTGTGGGAAAAAACAGACTTTAAGGTGTTTCCATACTTTATACTGTTGTACTGCTGATGCTGCCTGTATGATTGGCTGACTGTGATACTTTCCAGCTGCTAGCTATATTACTCATGGCTTTAATGTGTCCACTGTGAGTTTTAGAGGTATTAGTTGTAATTTGTGCATGATTGCCTTTATTCTGCTGTTGCCCTTTTTGTAATTAATTTCTACTTGCATCTCCTCCCATTTACAGCTATGCAGCCTGCTAGCTGTATTATATTTGCTTGGCCCATTCTGAATTGCAAGACTCCCATAGTCGTGATTTCTACATCATTTCACCTTTATTTTGTGCTGTTACTCTTTAATTTTATTTTACATGTCCTCCCATCTTCAGCTCTGAAGCCACCTGCCAGCTATATTATATTTGCATGGCCCATTTTGAGTTGCAAGTATCCCATAGTACTGATTTCTACTTCATTTCTGCTTTATTTTATGCTGTTGCCCCTTATTTTTTATTTTACATGTCCTCCCATCTTCAGCTCTGCAGCCATCTGTCAGCTATATTATTGAGTGCTTTTAGTGGCCCATTGTGGGTTGCAGACTCCCATATTGCTGATAACTACAGCGTCTCCCTTGTTCTGCTACTTCCTTTGCCTTTTCCTATATCCTTCCTCTTCATGCCTGTAGCTAGTGTAAACATCAATAAATGGTCCTCCCCTGGGCATGAACACACTCCTCAGTTCATGAAATAAGAGTAAACAGCCTCAAACATGCCCCCTCGCTTAGCTGTGCTTAGTTAAGCTGAAACCAGCCAAAAGAGCTCCAGTGTGCTTACAGCAAGCATTACACACCCCCTTTTCATGTTCCTTGCTCCTTCTGCCTACACAATCATGTTAGAGCACCTACACAGTTAGGTGCAGTCTGACACTTAGAAAAAATCCTAACAAAGTTGTGATTCAGTATAAGTCCCCTCATTAACATACCCCACTGCCTTAAACCCTAGTTACTGCACTAATCTTGAGCCTTCCCCTTAGCAACCACTCTAACCTGCCTATGTTTACTTTCTGCATGCCATTGACTATAATGGCAAAAGGCAGAAAGTAGTAATAATGAAGTCCCCCCCCCATTTCAACATTTTCTCCCCCCTCCCACTAGCCACTTCCCATGCCCTCAATGGCAGAGTTCAGCCAACTAAAATAAAAATGTATATATTTTTTTTTAAATGGTTTTGCGTGCCACTGGCCATATATTTGGCCATTGGCATGCATAACCTATTGAATACATGCTTTTTGGAGCACTGACATGCCTCCATTGTGTAATTTGCAGAAATTTGTTCGGTTAGTTACCAAATACAGTTCTGCAACTTACACTGTTCCAGCACGGAGACATGTTGCTTTGCTGGATCACTAAACCAGCTCATTTGCATAGTTTTCACCAGCAAATGAACTGATTAGCATCCAGCACAGCTTTCTGTGCTGGAACAGTGTAGGGCCACTCATGCACTTCAAAATGGCACGTACCTGGATCGCGAAGCAGCCATTTTCCATGCAGGAGTGGCTACACTGTTCCTGCACGGAAAATTATTCTTTGTGAATCCTGGGGTACAATAATCAAGGTGAATATTAAATATAAAGTTTTATTGTAAAAAGTTAATAAAAAATAAAATTAGGTTCTTAATTAAGCATTTAACATGCTTCCTTATTTTTTAGTAAATAATGATGTAAATATTTGTTTAACAGTATGGGAATGTATGTTTAAATCTGTTTGAACTGCACTGATTTTACTGTGCTTTTTGTCTTGTCAGTTAAGATTTGGTACTTTACATATTCAACTTGTTCTTTTAGATGCTTCACATAATAAAGTTATATGATTTTAAAAGTAGTAAGCTAGTAAAGAAACTATTAAAATATGCATGGCAATTAATGCATCCAGGAAAAAGGAAATGCTTCAGAGTAACGTATTCTTGTATATATTAGAAGCTTACTCTGACAAAGGTTAGTACTACACTAATTGCCATTATAAACAAATTCAAGCCTCACAAATTATCCCACATGAGAATCAAACCCAGTCCTTTGTGTTTGCAAAGCAACCACCTTAACCATTACACCAACCTCCCACAATGTGAGCTGTATAGTAGTCAGTACTATACTATTGTATACCTATATTTGTGATTGTGAAATACAGAAAAAAAATTGTTTTTAATTGTTAATAATGCAATGCTTAAATGTAATTATAGAGTATAATATACTCAAAGCTTACTTTGATACAGATTAGTACTAGACTAATTGCCATTATGGATGAATTTAAGCCTCACAAATTACCCCACATGAGAATCAAACCTAGTCCCTTGTGTTTGTAAGGCAACCACCTTAACCATTATGCCAACCTCCCAAAATGTGAGCGGTATAGTAGTCAGTATTATACTATTGTATACCTACATTTGTGATTGCGAAATACAGAAAAAGTCATTTTTAATTGTTAATAATGCAATGCTTAAATGTAATTATTGAGTATAAAAATAATACTGAAATAGATGTATTGCTAGGTTGATACAGTTTTATACTTGATATAAGGAGACAAGATTATATATAAAAGTTCTGTATTGTTGTATCTTTCGGCTTTTCCCGGTTAGGGGTCCCCACAGCGGAACTCCAGTCCTTTAATGATTGGCAGCAGATTTTTACGTACCAAGTTGCCAGCCCTGACGTACAACCTTCAACGAAGGTACGCCCATTCACACGTCTCCACACAGAAGACACTTTAACTGAGAATTGAACAGGACAACGTCTTGCTGAGAGGCGACAACGCTACCGCAGCACCACCACCGCAGTATAAAAGTTCTGTATTAATTTCTTAATATAATTAGCTAGAAGTCTAGTTTTTTTCTTTTTTTTTCATTCATTCTGATACTCTATTTTGCAAGTATTGTGCTTTTTCTTTACATTATGTGCATTAGGATTGACAGTACACTAGTGTTTAGTTTGGCTTCCACTCAAATTAAATACATTGAGTATGACAAATAATAGATTGGACTATTCTTAGTTATATAATGAATACTCTGTTGGTGTCTAAATACATTGTATATGTATTGATTATAGAGAGGTTGACATACATCTATATTTTGATTTTAGATAAGGCATAGATAGACTTATGTTTATTTATGTTTGCTGTGGTCTGATTCATCAGTATATAATGTTTAATTTTTCTGTTTCAGTTCATGTTGATAGTATTAGAGGTCAGGATATAACAAAGTTATGATATAAAGCACTCTTAATATTACATGCTTATGTTATAGGCTGAGGTTATCTCATTATGGTTTTACATATAATAATAAATAATTTTAAGTCCTCCTTGATTTTGGTTGCAGGTATTCTGGCATTTACATAGGTCAAAGAATAAAACCAGGGAATAGTATCATTAGACAAGATGGGATCTTGTCAACATGGTTTTGTGATGCCAATAAGACTATGTATTATTCACAAAGAGTAATTCAAGACCTCTAGGGCGGCCACGGTGGTGCAGTGGTTAGCATTACTGCCTCACAGCAAGAGGTTCTCCGGTTCGATCCTCGGCTGGGGTGCCTTCTGTGCGGAGTCTGCATGTCCTCCCTGTGGTCGCCTCCCACATCCCAAAGACATGCTGCAGGTGGATTGGACACTCTAAATTGGCCCTAGGTGTGCATGTGAGTGTGCCTTCTGTGGAAGGTTGGGCGCCGGGCTGGCAACTCGACACCGTAAAACTCCACTGTCATTCAATGTGCGGACAAGTGATCCGCTGTGGCGACCCCTAACCGGGAAAAAGCCGAAAGAAGAAGAAGAAGAAGAAGTAATTCAAGACCTCATAATAGTATATCATGATCAATTTAAACTTAAAGTTGTATGATTAACTAAAACAGGTTTTGACAACATAGTAATGTGAAAGAAATAAGACTATCCCAGAGATTCATGAAGCTCGGCACAAGGACGGTGTTAGCCTTGCGCCGAGTGTACAGCATAGATATGGCACAGCAGCAGCACCATATGCATATTAATGAAGGCACGCTGCCACACCATCCACATGCACAGGAATTGTGCGTGAGTGCAGGGGGCGTGTTTAGGCTCTGCACAGAGGCGTGAACATGTTGGCTACAGTCGCGCAACCTAAAATGCTGACTAGTACAGCCTGCCTCTATTAGTAATTACTCCTGTCAGCGTCCGTGGATACTGAAATGTATGCAAAGCATACAAGAGAGTTCCGCGAACACCAAACTAAAATCACAGGAGTAAACACACAAGCACGTAGCTGAATGTTGAGCCCCTGTCTCTTGAACAATTACATTTAAAACCCTGTGTCCATATTTCATTGTACTGTTGATTCTTATACCAAGTGGAAGCGAAATGCAGCATGTTTGCGTGCCGCTGCCCTTTGCTAAGCCTAGCCCAATGGTCAAAGCATTCGCTTAATATCTGCCCATTCGCAGTCTGAGTCGTCCTTGACTGGACGGCCCAAAAATAAATGGCTATAACCTGGGTCAACCTACCATGTCATGAAAGTTAAGTATTTGTGTGTACCTATGTGCGTGAAGTACAGCATGTGGAAGACCAGATATGTTAGGGTTGGCCTCAAAACCATAATGGTACAAGAGATATGTAGAGTAGGCAATGTGTACCACTGTCTGTGCCATGGGTTAACAACCAGAGAAGGGATGGATGGTGTGTATGTGGATTTTGGGGGGTGATGGGTAATGTAATAATCCACCAAGGGGAGGCTGGGTTGGATGTATAATAGGTAAAATGGAGGTGTATGATGGTGCAGTGGGAGAATCCAAAAGGAAACTAAAGAACATACATTCACATCCCCAATACACCCTGTCAGGTCATATTGCAGAACACGATCCCACAAACATATGAACATTAAAATGTAGGATACACATGTACAGAAATGGTACCGGCTCACACCACATAATGGTTTGGCCTGAACTGAGCAATCCAACCCCTACACACCTGGATACATAACTGAATACCCATCGTCCCCTCCACAGCACACCACCCTCCCTTGCTGAACGTCCACCAAAATCACCCATACTCGGGCTGGTAGCTTGGGCCAGCCATATCTGCACATAGTGCCCCCTACCCACATCTAGTAGGCAGTCTTACCCTAAGCAGTCCCAGGCCTGCAAACCAGGTATCCCATGCATGTATAACCCTCCCTTATTTTCATATTGCCAAAAGAATGTTGGCAATGATGTTCACAATTTTTGGACATCCCTCGTGGGATAAGTGTCTGTTCTCAAGATTAGACATGGTGGCACAACAGGATTTCCACCTCTGTTGACATCAGTACACAAGTCAGATTAGAAGTACTTGTCCACAATACTGCTCAGCCTCCACCTAGTCCTGCAGAACCTACAACTCGGGATTAAACACCTGACCATGATGCACATCTCCCCATGTGCATTATCGGGAATATATACCTTTCACATGTTCCCAAGGAGCTTCCCCATAGCCATCTTCCAAATAGTACACGTCCACAAATTGTATACTCTGTCCAGGTTCCACGTCATAATGATGCACACATCCTCGATATACAAATGGTACAGGTCCCTCCTGGATGCGGGTGTTCATATACATGGGCATGTATAATCCCAGATATGTAGTCATATATCTATAAATGTACATACTTATATTCGCATGGCTACACATCACACATACATGCATATAAGTAGTTGTCAAGTATGTTTCCTTTTCATAAATATGTATACTTGCAAATGTATACATATGTCTCTCAGAAACATATGAACATTAGCATGTACTATACATATGTACATCAACCGACTGTCACATTTGTTGCCAGTAGTGTGGAATGCCTGTAGTAAAGTCATATATCCTAACTACCATCCATGCAGAATGTATCACGGATGGTTTAGTGGTCAAACCAGTGACTATGGTGTTTCTGTTCCTGAGACCAAGCCATGCAAGGGCTGCTAATTTTATATGATGCCCAGAATAATGGCAGTTGGATATAGGGTGAGTAAGGCACATTCAAGCAGATGTAAGCGGTTATGCGAGGCGGCAAGTGGCGGTCATTCAACAGTATGGGAAATGTAAATAAGCATGTAAGTGTATATGCATGTGTATGTACAGACAGATATATATATATATATATATATATATATATATATATATATATATATATACATATATATATATATCCATGAAGAATGAACATGGTCACAATAAAGCATTCATAATGAATGCAAAGGAAAACAGCAGCGGAACCCCTGTATTATTTAGTGCTGTCATATCAAGCTGGCCAGAGGTGAGCAAACCTCCTGCATCTCCAACCACAGGTAGGATGCTAACAGTGGGACTATCTTTGTCCATGTGCTAAGTCTGACTTTCAAACAGGTACAGGGCAGTCCCAGTCTCCAGTCGGACGAGCCGAAAACCGGAAGACTATTTGAACACCCTGACCATTATATGAATGTATGTTCCAGGACTATAAGCTTGGGAACGTCTGAATATACTTGGAGTGAGTCAACATGGGGGATGGGACTGGCGCATGTGTAGTGGTGTGGTATTTTCAACTGGAGAATGGATGACTGCTGTGTTAGTGAAGTGTTGCGGCGTGTGTTCGCGTAACTATGAACCATGGGTATACATGCAAATGAAGCAGCACAGCAATCGTGTAGTGGTTAGAGCATCCACCTAACGAGCAGACATTGCTGGTTCGACTGCAGCACATACCATTTATGATGCAGAATCCGTATATGATCATATTCTGACATTTTATGCTGTATAACGATTGAAATGTGAACTGGAGTGACGTATCATAGTAAGAATGGAGAAGGTGTTTGCGTGATGTGAAGCGGCAGTGAAATATGGTGAAACAGAAAACCACTGCTGAAAAGTGTTGTACCCACCCTGTGTCCAATGGCCCTTGGTCTGGCCAGCAACACAATAAACCATCTCAGCAAGGCTCAACTCCAGGACCCTACACACCACAACCAATGTGATTTACCACTAAGCCACGGCAGTTATACTTAACTCGGATGTTATCACAAACATAGCAGACAGCACAGTCATTCAACAGTCTGATCAAAGTAAATAATCATGTAGATGTATATGCATGTGTACATACAGATATATATATATATATATATATATATATATATATATATATATATATATATATCTGTAAATAACGAACATGGTCACAATAAAGCATTCATAATGAATGCGTAGGAAAACAGCAGCAGAACTCCTGTATTATTTAGAGCTGTCATAACAAGCTGGCCAGAGGTGAGCAAACCCCCTGCATCTACAACCACAGGTAGGATGCTAACAGTGGGACTAACATTGTCCATGTGCTAAGTCTGACTGTCAAACAGGTACAGGGCAGTCCCAGTCCCCAGTCGGATGAGCCAAAAACCGGAAGACTATTTGAACACCTTGACCATTATATGAACGTATGTTCCAGGACTATAAGCTTGCAAATGAATAAATAAGGATTATAAGCTTGGGATGTCTGAATATACTTAGAGTGAGTCAACATGCAGGACGGGTCTAGAGTGGTAGGGAGTGGCACATGTGTAGTGGTGTGGTTTTTCCAACTGGAGAATGGATGACCGCTGTGTTAGTGACGTTTTGAGGTGTGTGTTCAGGTAACTATGAACCATGGGTATACATCAAAATGAAGCAGCACACCAATAGTGTAGTGGTTAGAGCATCTGCCTAACGAACAGGCATTCACGGTTCAAGTTCAACTATAGCACATATCATTTTCCATGTGGAATGAATGTTGGTCTGCTGTAAAACCGACATAATAACATGTAAAAGTGAACTTGAGTATCGCATGGGACTTTTATCCAAATCCATTCAATCAAAGTGGTACTGCCATAATGAATAAGGCACAAGTAAGCACAAATAAGCAGCAGTAAACATATATAACAAACAGTAAGCAAATCTGAGTGCGCTTGCATGGGTGTAAGCAGTGCCCAGCATAGGGAATGTATATAAGTATGTACAGATGTAGCATATATATATATATATATATATATATATATATATCTATATATATATATATATATATATATATATATATATATATATATATATATATATATATATATATATATATATATATATATATATATATATATATATATATATATATATATGAAGAATGAACATTGTAACAATAAAGCATAGAAAAGGAATGAGAAGGGAATCAACAGCAACCCCAGTATTATATAGCGCTGTCAGCGTATGTCATATCAAGCTGGCCAGGAGTGAGCAAAGCACTGCTACTCACACCACAGGCAGGGATTTACCAGTGGGAGTAACATTGTTGATCTGCTAAGTCTACTTTACAAACAATCAGAGGGTAGTCCCCAGTGGGACTACAAATAATTAACAGCGTATTTGGATCTCTGTCCTTTACACAAGCAAGGGCTGGTATGTTCAAGGACTAAAAGGTGGGAGAGCATGATAATACATGTGTTGGGACAACATATATGTAGGCCCCTAACACTTGGGGGAGGGCAATGTGTGGAGGTGTGTCACGGCCGTGAAATCAACTGGATAATGGATGTATTGCGTGTATGTCAAACTCGGGTGGGGTCGGGGAATTATGGGTATGTGATTATGGATCCAGGTGTGTCATGGTTGGATGGCCTGGTTCTAAATGGGCCACCTCGTGGAGGCCAGCGAGTCAGTTATAAGTATGTATGCATACACACATGCATACATCTATATGTAGATGTACATTCCCTGTAACATATCTATTCCATTTGCAGACATAAACACATGAGTATGCCCTTACAAACCTCGACAGTAGATAGAATAATAGGTAGTGCATAAGAGGGAAGGGACGAAATTGCTAAAATGCAGAAGTGTGCACAATGTCCAAAGTCAGTGCTGTGCTGAATAAATCAAATGTGAGGACTGTCTCACACAGGGAATTATCCCTGTGATCTGCCTACAACGGCAACTCCAAATACTAAACCGGTCTATTTGTAAATGAAACACGCCGGACACGTACATAATTAGTTCTCATGTGTAACATGTACGTTACCATATAGTCAGACTAATTAATTCATTGTAGTGTCATGTTAACGGGAGTAAGTATGTAAGGAAGTAAGAGTCTAATCTTGACATAAAGACAACTGTGTCCCATGTGGGATAATGCAAATATTGCAATTAGTGTCCTATTGGTTACTCATGTCACCAATGTTTGTGGACTAAATGTTAGGGATTCCTGAGGATACATGTAGTGAGTCAACCAATGGGATGGGTCTACAGGGGTAGGGAGCAGCCAATGTGTACTGGTGTGGATAGACCGCGAATCCAACTGGACAATGGATGACTGCAGTGTTAGTGAAGTGTTGGGGTGGGTGATTGGGGAAGTAGGAGACATGGGTATATGGGTATATATGTAACTGAAGCAGCACAGCAATAGTGTATTGGTCAGAGCATTCGCCTAATGAACAGGCATTCATGGTCCGTGTCCCACACTAGCACATATCATTTATCATGTGGAATGTGTATATAAACATATTTACACATCGTATTGCTGTACAACCTACATAAGAACATGTACATGTGAACTGGAGTACTGCATGAAATGTGTAATTAATGTCACTCAATCTCAGTGTTAGTGACATAATGAATAAGTTATTATTAAGCAGGTGTAAGCACAAATATGCAGTAGTAAACATATCTAAGCACCAGTTAAGCATGTTTAAGTGCGTTTGCGTGGGGGTACATTTCTGTTAATGGGGAAACACTGTTAATGCGGTTGCTGACCTCCGAATCTAGTGTCAAACAACGTATTTGTGTAAGTCTTAACATGTGTGTGTAAAATGTAGAAGTTACAGTTGTTCTCAGTTTGTGTTTACATTTTATCCATTTAACTGATTTACACACAACTGTTAACATTAACATCCAAACCACATGGCTTGAGATTGGAGTCGGAGCTGAGCACCTGCATTGAAAGTGTTTGCCCAAAAGCAGCATAGTGCATAAACAAAGACAAAGGCCTATTATTACAGCAGTCTAGCCATTATAGGGAAAGCAGGCAATGTAGAAAATATTTTCATTGTCAAATACCCATCCTCAACATCTCTAATTATACTAACTCAGCTTTTTTAAGCTGCAAGGATGCGATTACAATCAGTAAACAGTGATCATTTGTTTGTTAAGAGTATCAGGCATGGATTTAGGAAGGCATCGCTGAGCCGGGAAATAACTGTGTTTACTATGTATATATCTGTTGCTAATATACAAGGCTTTAACAAAATTAATCCAGGCTGAAGCCTAATCCTAACAACTTGTGTCTTGTAAGCCCTTCATGTCAAACATGTACATAGCAGTTTCACTGTCTTTTAATCATCATTTCACAGGCCTCACAGAGGACTGAAACTGTCTGATTATAAATGCTCAGCATGACTACGTCTTTGTAAAATGTAAGCACAGACAGTTACTTCATGTTAGGCATTTCATGTAGTGCACATATCACCATGTCATGCCTAGTTAACACAAGAAAGGAATGTCATGTTATTTGCAAGTATTTCCTTATTACTGATTTCCTGTCTGTGTAACTTACCGGGGCCACACTTTAAATCGATCGCTCCGTTGTAATGCAGTACCTTAACATGCCTGTCAGGCAGACATGTGTAAAATTAGACTAGTCACTTTGTTAAACATTTAATTATTAACACAAGCATTTTATATCGACGTGCTCAACAGGCATGTTAATGAGCTGCATTACACCTGAATGATTGCATTAATAGTGTTGCCCTGATAACGGAAATGTACCCATTCAACAGTATAGCACATGTATTCAATTACGTAGATGTATGTGTGTTAATGTCCATATATATATATATATATATATATATATATATATATATATATATATATATACACATACATACATAGATATAGATTATATATCCCAAGAACAGCCAGCACACACATTCATTATAATGCACTGGGCATCACATAGGACCTAGCAGTTGATAGAAGGGATGCCCCTGTGGTTGATGTAGGCCTTACCCTGCTCACTGGGTGGTGCTTTGATGCATACATGCGTGCAGTCTATAGCACCCACTACCCCAGGCTAGTCTGCTATTCGGTGGAAGAGACGCATATTGCTGGTCAACACCTCACACGTGTTGAGGAAATATACGTGCTCACTGGCATGTGCTGACATGGCATCCAGGAAATGTTGGAATACTCTGGATGCTGATACCTGTGAGATCCCCATGATATCCCCAGATAAGCTTTGGGAGGTACCTGTGGCTAATATACCTAGGCCTACACATACCTTGGTATCCACTGGGATGGGTTCCCCTCGGCCAGTTTGATGTGTCAGGTGTGGCCAGCACAGCTCAACAATCTGCTGTAGGAGGTCTCTGTCCATCATATAGCGCTCCACTATCTCCAGCTCATGTAGCCCCTGGTAGGATACCCTGAGTCTGTACACTCTTCTCTGATTCCTCACTGTGGGTTGTTCGGCAGCATTCACATCCTCACCACCCTCAGCCTCATGCACATGTTGTTCTATGTTGCCTGCTGCAGCCTGTCTCATTTTGTAGGTTTGTTTGATAAAATGTCCCCACTTGTATACACTGGTGGTGTAGTGTGTGGAAAAACCAGAGGGGAAGGTGTTTGCTTAGTTTATAGTAGTGTTCTGGGCTGGGCTAGTCTGCTGCCTCTGTAATTGGCTGATCCTGATACATTTCACCTGTCAGCTCAGCTAGTTCTCCTTGCTTACTTTCCTACTGCTGTTACCCCTTCTGATTACCTTATGCGGGTTTAGACAAACCCATAGCTTAACCGTGCTAAGCTGTGAGCAATCCCAAGCCACAGGGCTCCAATCCACTTACAGTATGCCTGACACCCCCCCATAATGTTACCTATATCCAAGTCTTGCACCCGGCTATCTATACTCTTACATTCTTGGGACCTGTCTCACACCCTGAGGAAAACTGGGACTCACTATCCTTCACCTCATTTGCATAGGATTGCCTGCTAATGCATAGTTACATGTCCCATACTGAGCGTCCCCTAAACTATCCGCTGCTTACCATCACACAAATCTGCACACACCCACTCACAACAGCTTGAAAGCACTTTACTCACTCTGTATCCAACGGCCCTTGTTCTGCCTAGCAACAAGATAACCTGCTTCTGCAAGGCTTGAAACCAGGAACCTGCACACCACAGCCGATGTGCTTTACCACTAAGCCATGGCAGCTATACAGACAACGGTTGTTATCATGAACATATCATCCAGCACTTTGATTACCGGGGAAGTCCACTGGGCTGAATTGTCCCATTTTCAGTGGAGGTCTGGGGAGAAAAGCTCCAAGATGCATTATACAATTTAGATACAAATGATTAAAGATCTTATGTAGAATAGTTACTCATAAATGCATTCAATATCATGCATAGTTAACAAATTCATTAAGCTTGAAGGTAGGAATCACACAGTGTCATTTGAGGAAAACAGATATGGGTTAGGTGTGGAAACAGTTTACATACAAACCTTTTAAGAAAATGTAAATACGCTTTACATACACACATCAACAGTAGAATGCTATTTACAATATTTACAAGGTTGGGCTGTGTAAGGGTAGCTGTAGGAGCTAAGAGCTTAGAGAGAAGCTATAGAAATTGTTGAAAGCTTAGATAGGCTCATAGGAGGATAACTATGAGAGTTGTAGAACTTGGGAACAAGAGTGAGAACCCACTTGGACTAGGTTGGGTGAAGGCAGGCACATTTCCATTTAGTGGACAGGTGTTTGAATAGTTGGGTTTTGATGTTTTCTGAGTTTGGTATGGTTCTTAGTGTGGAGGGAAGGAAATTCCATTTTTTGCCTAGTGAGAAAGATAGGAAAAGTTGGCCAGCAGGACGTTTAAGTTTATGGATAGTAATTAAGTCCTGATTTCCAGATCTGAGAGCTCTGTTGGGTGTATCAGGGGGAAGGATGTTAGGTAGAGTGGGACATTTTGTTGGGTGAAATATGAGTCTATGTGCAGTAGTGAGTTGGAGATAGTCTAGGTAGTTTGGGAGTTCAAGCCAGTTCATGGATTGTAGGGTTAGGCAGTGATTGGTCATATTTTCAGAGGCAAATTTAGATATTTTGTTGCAGCAGTTTTCAAGTTTAGAGGTGATAGAGGAAGACAGGTTGGTTAGGAGAGGGGCTCCGTATAATAAGGAAGAAAGAAGATAAGTTGAGGCCAGAGTCTGCCTGGTAGAGTTGGAGAGAAAATGATTATTCCTATACAGCATACCTAGCTTTTGGTGGGTTTTCTTAATATTTTGTTGAATATGAATATCAAACTTGAGGTGTTCATCTACAGTAATGCCAAGTAGTTTGGCAGAGGGGACTACGTCTATAGGTGAGTTGGTTTGACTATAGACTTTGAAGTTGTTTTTATCATAGGAGAGGGTCTTTGTGGGAGGGAATAGTAGAATCTTTGATTTATTTGCATTGAGAGAGAGGTGGTTTTGGCGCATCCAGTTTTCAGTTGTTGAGAAGGCAGTTTGGGTTTTAGTCAGCAATTCAGAGAGGTTTGAGGCAGAGCAGACTAAGGTTGAATCGTCTGCGTATTGAATGATTTTAGCATCAGGAATAACAGTGTGAAAGTTATTGATAAAGATGTTGAAAAGCATTGGCCCAAGGATGGATCCCTGTGGTACGCCAGTTGGGGTAGGCAGGAAGGAAGAGATGGAGTTCTTCCATTTCACTGCCTGTGATCTGTCTGATAGATAGCTGTAGAACCAGGATAAAGTATTATGTGAGAGATTAAGGTTTGAGAGATGACAGAGAAGGTGCTTGTGAGAAACAGTATCAAAGTCTTTAGACAGATCGAGTAAAACAGTAGAAACTAAGTGTCTTGAATCTTGGGCTTGATTGACAGTTTCTAGGAAAGAGAGTAGAGTGGTTATTGTGCTAAAGCCTGGAAGGAAGCTATGCTGGGTAGGAGTGAGAAGATTGTTTTGGGTCAGGAAAGGCATAAGTTGGAGGTGGATGCATTTTTCTAGGATTTTGGAGATTGGTGAGAGCAAAGCAATGGGGCGAAAGTTTGAGATACTGATATTTTTTGCCTCCATTATGAAGAGGAAGAATATAAGCTGAGTGCCAAAGTTTGGGGACGTATGATTTTTTTTATGGATCGGTTGATAATGATGCTGATTGGGAGTGCAATGCCATCAGCAGCACATTTTAGGAGGGAAGAGGGAATATTGTCTGGAGCATTAGAGCAAGGTTTAAGTTTGGACAAAAGTTTTTTTATAAAGTTAGTGGAGGTGGGTTTGAGTTCAAACAGATGAGGTGAGTTAGAAGGGGGAGAGTGTAGAGCAGTTGGGTTATTATTGAGAAATGTCTTGGTGAGGGTAGTAATAGTGTCTGAAAAATGAGTTAAATTCAGAGCCTAGTGCAAGATCAGGTTTACTTGGGTCAGGACTGGGATTATTCTTGGAGCCTGGATTGAGGAGTGAGTTAACTTTTGGGGTTTTCTATTGTTATTGGACTGAAGTTTGATATAGTAGGATTTTTTGTCTTTGGTGATTAGTTGTTTTGCACGGTTGCAGAGCTGTTTATATTGGAGCAAGGTATTGTCCAGTTTATTGTTTTGGTAAAGCTTCCATAGTTTGTTGCTGTGGTGCATAATCTGTTTTGTCTCTTTGGAAAGCCAAGGAGCAGTTTTAGTTTTTATCCTTTTGTTTCTTAGTGGGGCTAGTGAATTTAAAGCATCAAGGAAGATAGAGGTGAAGTATTCTATAGCCTTGTCAAGAGGAAGAATGTTTAGAATTTGTCAGTTCATTTGTTTGAAAGTATTTGAGAAAGTAGTTGGGTTGAAGCTACTGAGGTTACGAGTTTGAATGTACTGATGATGGTGTGGGGAGGAACTAGTTGAGCGATGCATGAAGGCTGGGAGGCAGTTGCTAAAGGTATCAGGAATTATGCCAGAATTGGTTATTTTATTTGGATCTGAGACTAGGATCCAATCTATGGTGGATCTGGGAGGGTTTATTTTGTTATGTCGAGTGATGGAGAGGAGTATTTGAGTGAAGTTATGGAGGTTAATGGATAGGGAGGAAGAGGGGCAATTGATTTCATTCCAGTCAATATTCACATCACCAAGGATATAAGTTTCATAGTTAATTTCAGTAGAGGCCCAAAGGAGAATATTTTAGAGCGTAGAGATATTATTACCAGGTGAGATATATAGGGCAATGATGCAGATATTTTTATGTTTATTTAGTTTTAGAATTCCAGCAGATAGTTTAGTATTCTGGAATTGAGGAATTGGAATTTGGAGGGGAATTAAGGTAAGAAGGTTGGAGTAGACTAGGGCAGTGCCTCCACCTTTTTTATTTAGTTGGTCATTTCTGAGACAACAAAATCCTGGGGGCAGAATCTTAGAGTCAAAGATAAAGGGCTTAAGCCAGGTTTCAGAAATGGCTAAGATATCTTGTTGGTTATGGCTCAACCAAGCTTGAAATTGGTGTACTTTGTTGTTTAGACTTTGTGCATTAATTGTAAAAATCTTTGGGGTGTTGAGGTAGGAGGAAGAGGGTAAGGGTTGAGTGTTGTTAAGAAAGGATGTAGACCAGGATTAGGATGGATATCACCAGCTTGGACTAGGTTGTTGAAGGAGATATCTTTTAGCCATATTGGTCTGCCAGGCATGAATTTGGTAGATTGTAGATTGGAGCAGGTGACAGTATCTTGACTTTAGAGGAGAAGAGTTTAGGGTGGAATAGGTGCAGAGGGTTGGGCTGAATGAGAGAAGAGAAGATAGAGTGGAAATGGGAGTAAGAGTGAGAGGGAAGGTGGGTTTGTATGGTAGTTGTCTTTGTAGGTGGTATTGGACAAGCATAGGTGGAATGTGAGGTAGCATATTATAAGGGAAGTATGAACAGAAAGAGGAGGCTGGGGGACTGGAGGGCATGATAACTTGAGGAGAGCATGTTAGAGCAAAGGTAGAGGGGTATGAGTGGTTAGGAAAATACTGAAGGCTATGAAGAAGAAAGTGTTTAAAAGTGATGGAGGTATTCTAGAGATTTAAGGAAAGAGGAGGGGACTATAATTATTGGGTGGAGTACAGATTACAGAGTTTAAGAAGGATGGCTATAGGTGGGAGGAGTAATGAGGGGGAGCTGGTAATGGGTATTTAGGCTGAGAGGGTGGGGAAAGATAGGAATAAAGCTAGGAGTACTGGGGGTTGGTGGGAATTGGGGGCAGGGTAGGGGAGCGGAGTGAGCCCGTAGGACGAATGGAGCGGGGAAGAACACTAGAAGTGAGTATGGCAGAAAAAGTATCAGCAAAGAGCAGTTTAAAGGCTGTAGTATGAAAATATGAGCTAAATATTTCCAGCCAGAAAAAGAAGGCTGCCTTTACAGAGGGTGGTTTAGCAGGGGGGAGAAGATATGTACAGTCTAAGGATATTAATTCATAATCAACTGTTTGTGAAAAAATAAAACTTGTTGGGATTATAGAGAATATCTAGGATTTATATATATATATATATATATATATATATATATATATATATATATATATATATATAAATATATATGTATATATACATACACATACATAGATATAGATTATATATCCCAAGAACAACCCTCATGACACCAAAGCATTAGAAAAGAATGAAAAGGTAAACACCAGCAGCTCCTGTATTATGTACTGGTGTTAATCCCAGGGCAAGTGTGTTTCTGTCCGACACATGGGCTCAGACTGTATTGTATTCTGGGTAATATTAGGGTTGCTGACTTTACTCACCAGGCCTATTGCCAAATATATGGGTATGTCTTGCCAACCCAGTCTCTTGGCTGATTGTGACTTATATGGCCACTATGTAGGGAAACTACAAAACACGCTCCTCAACACATCCAGTGGCTAGACACTCACAGCCTCCAACACATAGGGTATAACTGACAAACACACACCTGCTATGCTTTGTAATAGAACATCTACCTGACTACTTTAACACACTACAGCATTCTGCAGTTACAGAACACGCTACCAAGATTACTGGGTCACAGCAACCCCAGAGGTGTATTCCTAGATGTGTGACATCATCAGCTTTGCCAAAGTTGAGTATAAGAATTCAATGGAGTGTGAGTACTCTAAAAAGCATTGTTCTGTCCATAGGCAGACTGATAGACACACACACACACACGCACACACGCACACACGCACACACACACACACACACACACACACACACACACACACACACACACACACACTTGGCATGTCTGGGATTAGAACACCAACCTAACTACTTTATCACACTACAGCATTACACAGTTACAGAATGCACTATTGAGATTACTGGGTCACAACAATCTGAGAGGTGTATTCCTAGATGGGTGACATAATCAGCCTTGCCATAGTTGAGTATATGAATTGTATGGAGTGTGAGTACTCTAAAACGCATTGTTCTGTCCACAAGCAGACAGACACACACACACACACACACACACACACACACACACACACACACACACACACACACACACACACACACACACACACACACACACACACACACACACACACACCAGTGATGGGATCAGAACACCTGCCTATCTACAGATCACTATTACAGTACTACACAGTTACGAGTTGTGCCACAGAGATTACACATTCCAAGGCAGTCATCATGACCTTCTAGGATTGCGGACATCAACAGGGATGCTGACAGTTAAGATGTACATAGCTGTGAACCTGTGTGTTTAATGTTGGAGTCCGTCCTGAACACGAGTATGCCCTTCTGTGGAATGGACGACAACTATCACAATACAGGGTTACAATGGCCATGCTCATACACATAGAAGCACATAACTTACACAAGGTGTCAGTGGGCATGCTCACACACTTAGTAGCACAGGGCTGTTTGGAATGCACTATGAGTCCAAATACACAAGATTATACTGGGCATGCTCATACACTTAGTAGCACAGGGCTGTTTGGGATGCACTCTGTTTCTAAACACGGAAGGCCACAGTGGCCATGCTCATACAGTTAGATGTACAGAACATGTTGTAATGGTCTCTGGTGTTAGTAGTTGTCATTGTTAGCAGGAACACTGCACTACATGTATCTGACACTGGTCATCTACACAACATATGCTAATGTCTGTCACCTTAGATGTATCAGTCTATACCAAGCACAATACTACCACTCACAGTGATTTCATGCTAGGAATGGCAACTGCATGGCCAAGACAATAAGCCAATGTCCTGCTGTAATTATGAGGTTGTCCAATGTCTGTCAGTCTGGGATGACATGACTGACAGAAGACAAGCATTTGTCACAGATCACATGCATCCATGATTCAAGGGAGTGGTGATAATACCTCATTCGCATTTGCCCATATAGTGCCATTCCAAGGCAAATGACCCAAACACAGGATAACACCCTGACACCTAGAAGACAATTACATTGTATGCTTATGCTAACCAATGCTAGATGTGCTGCTGTCGTAATCACAGCTGCTCACTGTTGAACCTACAATGGGGAATACTGACATCTGCAGTGAGGAACACCTGGCTGAAGGCTCTGTAGTGCACAATAGCACTACCACCATATAACTCAGAACCAGACATGCGGGCCATAACACTGGTACGGACCACTCCAGGTGATGGTATCCCCACATTCATAATGGCTACTCACATGTACAGACCAGTACTCCAACATAAGTCATCACAGATGAGCCAGGTGCAGGTCACAGTGTCAATAGCTGTATTCTCGCTCAGACAACGCCATGTCCTCAGACCACCAACACACATCCATACATGTGGTATGACACAAAATGATACAACACCAAGTAACCTTTGACTGGTGGACTGTACCTAGCCCTACAACAACTGTGCAGAGTACCCATGTACTGACACAGTTGCATTATGTGTTATGCAATGCAGTGATACCACTGTTTGTAACCAGGTCAGCTGTATACATACCAGGGTCCCTCGGATATTGACAGCATTAACAGATGACTGTTGCTGTGCACCATTCAGTGTGTACACAGCCTGACATGAAGCTAAGATTGTATGAGATGTTTATGTGGGGAACAGATTGTTTTGACATTTGTGTAGGATATAACCTGGAATGTGGACAGATCCCATGTAGCCTGTATGTATGGCATTAGAGAGTGCAGCTTGTACCTGCATAGTGGTTATTACAGGGGCTCTGTAGTGTACATGGATATATGAATGTGTACTTGTTGGGGGGTGCAGTGTGTTTATGTTATCCAAGACCCTATCTGGCTGAACAGGTGCTATTTCCGTAGGTGCAGTACGTCTCATGCCATAGGGCTGTGAAGCATAGCAGGTCTTGCTGTTGCCACTATGTTTCATGACACAGCTTTGGAATCCTCAGTGTTTGGCCTCATAATATGTGGATGAGTAGTTTCACAGTAGCATTGCGTCGCATTATATGGTGTATCTGTATCTTACTGAGGCTGACCATGAATCAACTTCCACTCATGTGTGTTGACTCTTGCAACAGTTACTACCTTCTGTGGTACAGTTTAAGGCAGGGTGCCACCAGTTTGCCTTCATGTTTGTATTTGTTTGAATCTGATTTCTGTTTCAATGGCACAATCACTGCACATATGTGAGTGCCTAAAGTGCATTTGTGTAGGACCCAGAATTTGCACATGCATTGTACATCTGCATGGGTGCAATGCCAGTCACCACTTCGCTCTTAAGGAGCATAACACTGGCTTTGCAGACTGACCATGTGTGGCATACCGTTAGCCCTGTTGGTGTAACTATGGTGATCCAGGTCATTGGTGTTGATGACATTCAACATGCACTTGAGCACATGTGTTGGTACATGATGAGTCTTCCTGGTTCATAATGGGATAGCTGAGTGGCCATGATTATGGTTTTCTGTCTCAAAACTGGTATTCCCCATTACAGCACAATGACAGTTGGGATTTCTGAGGCATGGTGGATGATCTGTCACAAGATGCACTTTGGATTATACTTTGGCACAAAGGTAGTTGCTCAGCATAATGCATCTTACGTTGTGCAAGTGCAACTTGCGTGGGGGTGTACACATCCTCAGGAAGTTGGACACACCTAAGGCCCATGTGTTCCAATAAAGGATGCTGGCCAAGAGGTGAGGTATGTGATATAACATGGTCATGCAGGGGTGCTCTCCAAAGCATTGAACCATATCTCAATCACTGCACAGATATGTTCTCCATGTTTCAGATTGCAGTAAGTCCATATTGAGTACCTAATTTGCATCATTGAGTAGCAAGACCCACAGTTTATTTCTTGGCTGTCCATGTTGCACCAGTGGACTTTCACATGAACCTGGCATGATGATGGCACTATAGGGGAAACATGGGCCATTGCCAGTATCCAGATTCTCAAGGGTGACAGGTGCAGTCCCTGTCTGGCAAAGCATCATGGTCTGTCAACCATGTTATCCCAGGCAGAGAGATGCTGAATACTCTTTGAATTACACCAGTACATTTCACGATTGTGGAATACAATCCTTGTCCCTGTACTGCTGCATCATTCTGGCCACTGGCAGAATGCTACCCAGGACTTGGGACATATGTGCATGGGCTACAAGACCTGACAGTTCCTACATGTGTTTCCATGCAGTCCAGGCTACTGCATCACAGGTCCTGCACAACAACATAGCATATGCCAGAGACATATGTATAGTTGTAAAGATGGTCGGAGAGTATGGGTATGTGGCTAATCATAGCAGACAGGCAGTTGACAGTATGTTTGCCCTCATATCGCTTGGTGTGTAACATAGTGCTATGGTTTGCATTCACAAATGAGTACTGTTGGCCATGTTTCCGGCCACGTGTTCTGAGGTGTGACACAATTATGCAAATTATGTTGTACAGTCCTTGTATTCTGTTGTCTGTCTATTCCAACTTAGGAGGCCTCCTGCTTGGCCAGATACTTAGAGGCCTCTGTGGATGTGAGTGACATCTGGTGGAATGTGTGTGTGTCCTTACTGTGTTCTGGTAAGGGTATGTGTTGATTGTGGTGATGAGCTGCATGTGTTAACCTACACCTCTTGACTGTCTAGTCCAGTCATGGGTGTAGTATGGATTGCCTCCAAGATCACCCCTGTAGCTGCATCCCAGACAATGTGTGGGGTGTTGTGTTAGGCGGGTTTGGCAGTGTACATGGCATATAGATTGCATTCCCCCAGGATGGCCACATACACAAAGCTGACATTAGTAAACACCAGTAGCTGACTAGTGGACATGTCTGTATGAGCATTCAGTACTACAAGTACCACATACTGTATTTAGTATACTTACTGCTTATGAAGATGTTTTAGATGGTGATGCTCACATGTAAATATTTGTGTTATGGATGTGACAACACTAGCTATTACAGGAACATGGTAGCTGTCTTTAGTAGCAATCCCCCTCTGAGGGCCACATCACATCCTGATAGTTGATTACAGATGATGCAAGTGTGAACAGGGCGGTATCATTGTCTGGGTATATACTCACATACCCAGCAGAACCATGAGCTCTGTTGGGCACAGACACCCACTCTCCACACAGAGTCAAATATCAATAGACTCTGCTGCCACTATCGACATGATCAGGATATAATCAGATAGTGTACACCATCACCTATGAAGTGGCTATTACACATGGGCAGCAGTTTCCTACATCTTACACACCTACTGCAGATGTCACACTGGAGTTAAAGATGATATGCACCCAGTTTCATTACCAGTACTGTCGACATATTTTCATACAGCTGTTAGTCTGGCATTGAGAGGTTAGGCTACACAAATCTAAATGTTCAACCAGTGTGTCTCTACTGTCAATATCCACTCTATGTAGGTGTGCACATAGCCATTTGGCACAGCCCTGTAACAGGGGTCAGTACACATTTGCAGAACATGTACTACTTCTATTATTTACCTTAGCCACAAAATGGAATTCTCTCCCTCCATCTCTACGAATCTCTGAAAACTTTGAACACTTCAAAACCTAGCTCCACTCCTACCTCTCCCATACTTGGAAGTGCAGCTGCTCTCTACCTACCTAACTTCCTTAACTTATGATCACTTATCACACCCAAAGTCCCATTCTTTTCCTTACTTACCAGGAATCTACCCCTCAATAGCTTCTTTCAGATCACTATCTGACATTTCTAACCAATGAACACATTCTACTCTACAAAATCTCATTCATAGTCCCATTTTTTCCCTTACTTCCCTGGGATCTATCCCTCGATAACTACTTTCAGAGCACTATCGGACATTTCTAACCAATGAACACATTCTACTCTATACTACTGTTCTCAACCTTCAAACATATAAACATATAAATATGTATTATATATTATATATATGTTGCAATTTAACTGTTCTTAGTTTGCTATTTAATACTTACAAGCTTGTTACTGCACCTCTTTGCTACTGCATATTGCATTTTGTTAATTACGTATTGTATTTTGTTAACTTTGAATTATCTTGCTTTTCTCTGTATTTTGTTAACTTTGTATTATCTACCTTTTCTCTGTACTACGTAGTCTGAATTATGTAGTTTACACTTTGTACTGTGGAGCTTTTCTCCCCGGGCCTCCACTGAAAACGGGCTCTTTGAGCCCAGTGGACCTCACCGGTCACCAAACTGGAAATAAATAATAAATAAATAAATAATGTACACATGCACAGCTGTCATTGCTTGCAAACAATAGTAGAGAGGTGGATATTAGGCAAGGTGGATTTTTAGGCAAGGCTCATAAGACAAACCTACCACCGTACATAAAAAAAGTAACCAGAAACTGAGGGTAGTGATACTCAATGCCAGAAGTCTACACCTCAAATTGCACACACTCGAGGCACTCCTCAGTATGGAGAACATCGATATCTGTGCAGTAACAGACACCCGGTTTAAGGCTCCAGAGAGCACCCCAGCACCACCAGGCTATAACTCATACCACACCTTCCGGCCACAGAACCTGGACCGGAACACAAAAGGCGGGGGTGTATCCATATTCATCAAGGATACTCACACCTCCAGGTTAGTGGTGCAGCATGATGCATCAGAGATCATCCAAGTGCAACTGACAATGGGCAACACTGCAATCCAAATTGTAGCTTGCTACAGATCACTCACCATGGCCCAGTACCCACATTCCGCATTTCCAGGGACACTGGGAAATATGCGGGTCCTACCAAACACCCTAATACTGGGTGATTTCAACTACCCAAACATTGACTGGGAGAACTACTCAAGTACTGACTCTCTTGCCCAGTGCTTCCTAGAATTTCTCAACTCAAACGCCCTGGAACAACTAGTCTACATCCCCACCAGAAGGAACAGCATATTGGACCTGGTCATCACCAACATGGGCGACCGATGTTCCACACCCGACGTCAACCCCTTGCTGGTTAGATCAGACCATAGACTAATCACTCTGGATATTCACATTCAGCCCACAATCCCAAACAAGGAAACCACTGTGAAAATCTTTTCCAAAGCAGACTTCATGTTGCTTATGCCTGAGGTGGAACGGTTCACAGCTCTCTCACCAATGGACAATGCTGTCCAAGATGCTGAAACCTATACAAAGGCACTCTATGATCATCTGCAGGAATGCATGGATCGTGCTATCCCAAGTCAAACCTAGACTCACTCCTCCAAGAACAGGAAACTGGTCTGGTGGACACCTGCCATACACAGGCTCTACAATAGTAGGAGGTAACTGGTACAGATAAGAGCGAAATCCCTAGAAGGATAGACATCCCTGATCAGTATCAGGAAGAAACTACGATCTCTCATGAAATCATCCAAGGCTAGCTTCAAAAGACAATTTCCCAAGGACCCTACAGACAACCACAAAGCGTTCTTTAGCTATGTCAAGAACCTAAGTGGAAACTCTCAGATCTGCTCTGAGTTGGTGTAGACTGGCACAAAATACACTGAACCGACTGATACTGCCAAAATTTTGGCAGACAAGTTCAGTGCAAACTTCACACCCCTCTCAACCCCCAAATGGCCCTAAACCATACCAGATGAATGTACCACCCTGGCAATCACCAACATACAGGTTAAAACAGCCCTATCCAAAGCCACAAATACAGCCTCAATGGGACCAGACAGTGTCTCAAGCTGAGTCTTACAAGAGCTCCAAATGAACTAACCCCTCACCTAAACACACTGTTCAAACCCAGCCTCTCTACAGGCTACATACCCACAGAGTGGCACACAGCAACAGTTATCCCACTCCACAAAAATGGTGCCACAACGGACCCCGAGAACTATTGCCCTATAAGCCTGACTAGCCTGGTCTGCAAGGCTATGGAGCATATCATCATGGAACTCATTAACAGAAACATTGGGAACCTCCAGACACTCGACCCAACCCAGGTCTGCTTGATTGAGTGCAGATCATGCCTACTGTACCTGTTTGACATCTTACAGTCACCTAGACTTTAGGTGTGGGGTGCGGTACTTCACACATACTACCCGGACCTCGCCAAGGAGTATGACACCATTCCCCACTCAGGTATTGTTTATAAACTCACCAGCCAGTGCATACACCCATACATCACAGGTTGGGTTGCCAAAAGGCTTACACACAGAACCCATATGGTAAGCCTAACAGCCTCCAGGTCCAATTATTAATAAGTCACAACTGGTGTCCCACAAGACTCAGTCCTGGGACCCCTACTGTTTGCCATATATTTCTCAGAGGTATAGGCAAACACAGGCGGACTACAGCAGACTGTGTTTGGCGATTACTGCAAACTGGGAACCACAATTGACAGTCCAGCTGTCACAGATGTCCTTCAAGGGGCCTCACACAGACCAACACAGGGTGTCACAGTCATGGCCTCCAGGTAACGGCCACGGACTGCATGGTCATTCCATGTTGGGAAAACTAAACACCCACATATTAACACATGAGTGGCAGCCACCTTAATACAGACAAGGTAATGGGTATGTGGGGCCTACATTAGATAGTGATCTCTCCTTTGACAATCATATCTCCAAAGTAATTAGGACATCCTTCGATGTAGGCCATCTGATTGCTTAAGGGTTCGCATCTAGACATACTGAGGTTATTGTGCCCCTTTACTCATCACTCATCAATCCCATCATCGAGTATGATAACCCATTTGGGATGTACCTCAGAAGACACATCCAACAGCTGGAGGCTCCACAAACATACCTCGCCAACAGCATTACTGGCCTCAGACATGTGTCCTATGCTGCCAGACTGCATGAACTCTTGCATTACTCAGTGGCATCGTGTTTACTCAGAGATGATCTTTGCTGCCCAACATAGCCATGTCCAAGTCAGGCTTAATGGATATGCTCCACCTATGGGAATCCATGTCACAGTGAGCCACACACTGTAATGTGCTAAACCTTGCCACAACCATAACTGGAAGATGCTGGAGTGACAGATTCCTGTCACAGGTACTCCCCATGCTTTGGAACTACATCCCTGATTACATTATATGGAGCCCCTCACTAACACTCCAGGGAAACCTTGCAGAGTGGATGGGGAACAGTGGGTACACCCCAGGGGTCCCGCAAATGGCTCTGCTCCACAGAGGGACAGTTAGTTAATCAATGGGGTGGTGACAGCTGACACATTTTGGCTAGGCATATGAATGGCCTCGGGCAGTTAGCCAAGTACCTACCTATGTACCTATGAACCTATACATACAGTATTATCACATGCTGTTTGCTAAATTTACTGTTCAGGTATTGACTTACCTTATGCCAATAGCAGTTGTGTGTGTAATAGTTGAGAGCTGCAGATGTAGGATGCACACAGTAGACCACCTATACATGACAATTTACAGGTGGTCTTGTGTGTGTGCCATCCATGTTTACTGTGTGTGCAGGTGGAGAAGGGTGTCAGTCCGTAGGTGCCTACACTGTCAGTGCATGTGCTATACGTTCCCTCTTTGCCAAGGCATGGACATACTAGGCATGCCTCCATCTGCCTACTGGGGCTGGCTCAGGGTGTTCATGGTCTGAGTACCTCTGTGCCTGTGGGGCCCTTGACAATGGTGGTGGGCTGTGAGGTCCTTCACGATTGTGTCCATGCTGCAGCTGTTTCCACAGGATCATATTGTGTAGCAGGGCACATACTATGAAGATGTGGGCACATGTGCCTGGAGATTATTGCAAGGATCCACCAGATATGTCCAAGCAACAAAACCATGATTTCAGCATCCCAAACACATGCTATATGATGATTCTGGTTTGTGTGTGTGCCTCATTATGGCGTTCTTGCATGGGTGTGTGTGCATTTCTGATGGGAGTCATCATCCACGGTTCTAGTGCATAGCCAGCATCCCCCACCAGGTGGCCATATGGGATGTCCCCCCTGGCAAATACCTGATACAGCTGTGAGGCATGCCAGATGTGGGAGTCATGATAGCTTCCTGGGCTGCCAGCACACACATCCATGATAATGCCCTGGGCATTGCACATGACCTGGCAGTTGATGAAGGGGGTATCCCTTGTGGTTTATGTAGTGCCTACCCTGCTCACTGGGTGGTGACTTGATGTTCATGTCTGTGCAGTCTATTGCACCTAGTACCTCCAGGTATAGTGTCACACGGTGGAAGAGATGCATATTGCTGGCCAACTCCTCCTGCATTCTGGGGAAGTATATATGCTCATTGGCATGTGGTAACATGACATCCAGGAACTGGTGGAGTACCCTGGATGCTGATGCCTGTGAGACCCCCAGAATATCCCCAGTTGGCCTTTGAAAGGTGTCTGTGGCTAGTATTCTCAAGCTTACACATACCTTTGCATCCACTGGGATGGGTTCCCCTCTGTTATTTCTCACTCTGAGGCATGGCCAGCACAGCTCAACAAGTTGCTGTATGGTGTCCCTATCCACCCTGTAACGCTCTACTATCTCCAGATCATTTAGCCCCTTGTAGGTTACCCTGGGTCTGAACACTCCTCTCCTTCTCCGGTGCCTAAGGTGGTTGTCAGCATCATCCTCCACACCACCTTCAGTCTCCAACACATGCTGGTGAATCAAAGCTATGGCAGCCCCTAACATGTACATTTTAAAAGTTCCCCATCTGTTTACACCGATGGTGCAGAGTGTATGGGAATACATAAGTGTGTGTGAGGTGCTTTCACATTTTATACTATTGTGCTATGGATGCTGCTGATGTCATTGGGTGTGTATATGCAATTCCAGCTGCAGGGTATCTTAATTATGGGTTTTACAGTGAGTACTGCAATTGTGGGGCCTTTGGTGTTGAATTATGCTTGACTGCCATGATTTATCTGTTGCATTTTAATTCACTTTTCAAATCAAATCCCCTCCCATTGAAAGGCATGGATCCAGCTTCCGGCTTTCTTGTTTTGTACTTTATCTACCCAGGAATGTGTTGCGAAATGTGTTATGTAGCTGATCTACTGCAATTTTGCTTTGTTCTGCTGTGACAGTTTTGTTTTCTTTGCAGTACAGCACCTCCCCTTTCCTGTTCTGCAGGTAGCTGCTAGCAGCCTTGTTAGCTGTTATCAATGGCCCACTGTGGGGTCCTAGGTGTTAATTACTCATTTGTACTCCTATTTCCATGCTGCAGCATTTCCTTATCTTTTTCCCATATCCTTCCTGTTTCTGCTCTGGTGCGTGCTGCACACAGCCATTTACCGGGTTTACAGAGCATTTTAATCCACGTTCACATGCACATTCAGCTACCTTGTGTGCTCTCAGCTAAGCAAAGCTATGGCTACTTCAACACACCCCTGTCCTGCAGCTTTGCTTAGCAACAGGCAAACCGGGTTAGCAATGCTCCAATCTGCTTACAGCAATGGCGATACACCCCTCTCTTGATGTCATTTTTATCTCAAGGACTCACCTTGGGGTTATAACTCTACACTGTTTTGTGCATCCTTACACCAGCGGGAAATCTGCGATTCACTATTACTCCTCTCATTTTCATAGCATTGCCTACTAATTCCTAGCTACTGCGCATAACACTGTCACTGCCCCTTAGCAACCCTTGCGCCATGAGTATGGTGTAGCATGCCTGCCATTGACTATTATGGGGAAATCGTGTTATGTGTTTCATTGCAGTTTTATTCTATATTTTTATATATTCTTTGTGATCCCCTTTGCACACCGATGCCCTGTGATTTAACTTCGCGTTAGTGTGGGCATAATATTAAATATTCTTTTTCATATTTTGTGCATGTTGTTTTATGCCAATGGCTTTATATTTAGCCACTGGAATATATTAACAGTATAATACATGTGTTTGGTCTGCTGTCATGGCTCTGATTTTATGTTTGAAAAATGTAAACCGTTTTTTCGGTTTACATTTCTGCATACTTACATTACGCCTGCACCACTTCCTGAATTGCTATATACCTTCATTTGCATGCTACACTGCTGTGCATGGGGTGAATAGCATACAGGTGCCTAGAGTTGTGCGGGCGTAGCGTATGTAGGTAGTGCACGTGGAAACAGCTCGTACCTGAATCGCTCGGTGGCCATATTTGGTGTTAGATTGCCGACGCTACGCCTGCACCTGGCACAAGCTTCACGAATCCCGAGGTATATCTTCCATATTAGTGATACCAGAGATTGTAAAGGTACTATATTATTCATTTTTATTTTTTATTTATTTTACATTTGTTGACCGGGCTAGTCTGGCTGGATACATGTCCATTATCAGCAGAGGCCCGAGGAGAAAAGCTCCACTATATGAATATTATATATTGAATAAAAGTCATAAAATATGTTATTAGAGGGACTTTAATAATAATATATTCTTACTTAAAACATTTGCATTTTGTAAATATAGAATAATATTAATGTTGCTTAACAAGTGTAGTTTTCCAGTTTTAAACATATTCAGCTACATTAGGTACATACACTGAAGTAAAGTTAATATGTTTGAACTAATTAAAATGAAGTGAGTTTGACTATATAAATTGATGTTAGCACTGACATAGAAGTAGTAGCAATAGTATAAGGCTTGATAGTTTATGGCAAGGCTGAAGATGAGTTTGTATGATTACATCATCAAACTAGGAATGCGTTATTTTGTGATAGAGAGTAGATTTGTTCTTAGTATTAGTTATTTAGTTTTAGTCATTAGGTTCTTGTCCATGTCAAGGCATGTTATAAAAAGAAATGTTCTTACCTGTTTTTCATATTAATATATAAAGCTTTGTCTAATATAAATGGCAGGTTATAAATGTATTTCATTGAACATTAATGGTTTAAATAACTCAGTAAAAAGATGCTGCCTAGTGAAATATCTGACACTTCATAAGGTAGATATTTAAGAAACACTTGCTATTCAAAGATTTAGATAGAATGTTTTAAAAAAGATTATTCTATTCTAGTTGGGTATCACTTTAGAATGAAAAGAAGAAGCATACTTATATTATGGAAAAATTAATTGAATATGCCAAAGGTGAGTGATTCCTATTCAGATAAGAATGGAATGTTAAGTTTGGTGGTAATAGAAATTTGAAAAAAAAATATTATACATTTGTTAATTCTTACTGGATGCCTGGAATTGGAGCAAACATTTCTAAAAAAGTATTTAGATATTACAACTTTTTATATGAAGGGTGAAATCTTATCGGAGAATAACACTATTTGTAATAGAAAACTCAGATTAACATCAGTTGCAAAAAACTTTAATTACATCAATAATACAATGAATTTTAGAAACATTTATGATCTAAATCTCTTAATTATACACATGACTCCTAGAATTGATGCTCAAACTAATATAGACACACCCCGGGATTCAGTAAAGTTCAGTGCAAGAATAAGCTATTCTTACATGAAATGGATCGTGCCCATGCAGCACAGCAGCAGCGTGCCTTGCATATTCATGAAGGCACGCTGCTGTAACACCTACACGGACACAATCCGTGAACGAGTGCAGGGGACATGTTACAGCAGTGCCCGCACATGTAACATGCCCCCTTCACTCAGAAAGTGCCATTATGGCACTTTTAAAAGCAAAAACACAGATGTCTGTGGATGTACTGCACAATTGTGCAGCATATCTGCAGAATGCATGCCACAGACATGCATCTGGAGCATGTCACCCTGGGCCTCTGTTGAAAATAGGTTTCCCATTCTAGTCGGACTTACCCAGTCAACAAATGTTAAATGAGGAAGTAAAATAACAGTAGACACAACACCGACATGCCTGAGTTTCCAAACACTTCACAAAATACATGCTAACACAAAACCCATTATCACATGCAATTTTAAACTGCTAAAATTGTCCCTAGTGTTGTTCCCTTTTTCCCCCATTATGGCAGGCATACTTCTAAAGTGAGAAAAAGTTATATTTCATTTAAATCTTCAAAATCTTTTTTTTATTAAACCAATGAAGCTTAACCATAGCGTGTGTGCCCGTCACGCAGCTATGCATAGCAGAGTTCAAACATCAAAAGAAACTAAATAGAAATATACACAGTCCCAATTGCAAAACTGAAATAGTGTGGTGGTTAGAGCGTTTGCCTACCATGCACTAAGTCACTGTTTGAGCCCCACAACAAACCATGCATTTTCATACGTGAAACACAACTAAATGTATTTTTCATAAATAGGTAACTAATATTATTATGTATATGTTAACCAGGGTAGTGCAGCAGCCCCAAATGTGAGGTGTCAGTGAAATTTAAAGTTTAAGCAAGATTTAGCATAGCTAAGTGGATTTGGGCACAGGCAAGCAGGGCTTAGCATCAACCCCTTTAAGCAATGGTTATTTCTGCTAAACGGCTTTGTCTGGTGCTTAGCTTAGCTCGGCAGTTTCAAAACTGTGCAATCACAGTAAAGGGTGGGAAATTAGCCCTATGTAAACCACACAGGCAGGAATATAGCTCATAACCAGTTGTAGGTCCCCATTGTAGGCACTATGGCTGGTGTACATGAAGGTGTGCACTTTTGGCACAGAGCTGGGGCATTTAGGAGTCCAGGGTCATAGTTGGACTTCTCATTAAAGACCATAAAAGGCAACTGCGGCAGGACCAGTACCAAGGTTCCCAATACAACATGGAGGCCTGGGGCCATCTTGCCTGAGATCTCACCACTGCCACTGGCATTGCTCGGACTGGTGAGCAGGTCTGACACCACATTGCTGACTTGAATCGGAGCAAGAGGGACCTTTTGGACCAGTGGGTCCAAGATGCCTGGGCAGGGAATGCTCCATCCATATGTAAGTATTAGTCAAAATAAGTGTTCTCCAAAGTTCAGCCTATGTATGTGATGGATAGGTATGCATAAATGTGTTTTCTTATCTTCTGTATAGTTGCAGATGAGAGGGCTGTGAACTTGGAAGCTCACGCCAGCAGGCTGCTAAGGCTGCGTCGTGAGGCTGGTGAGTAACAATCTAGCTGTTATTATGTAGGGCAAATAAATAAAAAGTAGTAGAATGTCACCTTGCAGTATTTAAAAATAGGTATGGTTTTTAATGACTGAAGAAGCCAGTAGGAGAGTAACAGTGACATACAGGTTATATATCTATAAAAGTGTAATTACTTGTCAATAAAAGTGAAAACCCCAGACTGGTTGTGTTTACGCTGGTATTGTATGACTTGAAAGTTTCATGCACCAAGATCTGATATCAGAATATTAATGTGGTGTTAACCACTGTTTTCCACACTGTGCTATGTTAAAAGCTATGTATAGGAATGTATATAAAAAAATGTTGTAATCACACGGTCAGATTGCACAACCAAGAGAGAATTAGATAGAAAACATTCAAAAAAGAGACAACAGTTTCTCCATAGTTTGTTCTGATTAAACGGAAGCTTGTTTTATTTTTAGCAGAAACAGCCACGGTTCGAATCCCAGGAGTGCTAGTAAGCTGTATGCATAAGTTCAACTAGGATTTAGTGAATATATGTAGAAACAGTAAGGTAGTATCAACATAAATTCCCTCCACAGGTCTTCCAGGTAAGATAAGGTATAAAGTAACTATAAGAAAGCTGTAGTAATACTGTGTCCAACACCCACAGCTCAACACAAGGCTGCAAATGACAGCAAGATAAGTACATACACCAAGTGGTCTCCCCAAGAAATGTTCAAATGTGTCATGCTGTCACAGCTACCGGTCCCTGCTACCAACAACCAGGGTGACCGATACAAATTAAGGTAGAGTATGTCAGTAGCACAAACACACACACACACACACACACACACACACACACACACACACATATATATATATATATATATATATATATATATATATATATATATATATATATAAACATTAATACTCAATATATGTAGAGATATACACATATATGATATATATATATATATATATATATATATATATATATATATATATATATATATATATATATATATATATATATATATAAATATATAAAAATATCTCAGTATGTACGTAAAACAATTTTTATCAATATCAATATATAGTGCAGTCGGACATCAGATCCACACTCTGAACCTCTTACTGCAGCAAATCTGTCCAATGGTTGTCTAAATGGGGGTGTAGGGAACCAAACTAGGGACCTCTGTTAATTATTGCCCTTATCACTTTACATAATGATGACATTCCAAACATATCAGTTAGTGCAGCCATTCAACTGTAGGGAAAGGAGTCTGTAGAATCAGTCATGTTCTCTATATATACATGTATATATGTATGGAGATGCATATATGCAGACAAATCTGTACATAATACATACATACATATAGAAATATACATCCACATTTATATCTACATAAAAGCATACACACATATAGATAGAAAGGTGAATAAATACAAATATATATATATATATATATATATATATATATATATATATATATATATATATGTATGTATCCATAAATATACATAAATATATGACAGCTACAAACGCATGCAATCTGAGGGTCATGCTGGTGCACACTAAAAGTCTATATCTGAAAATACACTCACTGGAAGTTTTCCTTAAAATGGGGAACAATGGCATCTATACTGTAAGAGAGACTTGGTTAAAGGCAGCAGGAAGAACACCTGCACTACCAGCCTATAACTCATAACTGTTGGCTGCAGAACTTGGACTGAAGCACCAAAGGTGGTGGTATTTCCATATTCATTAAGGATGCACATACCTCCAGAGTGGTAGAACAACATTATGCTTTTCAAATACTGCAGGTGTAGATAACATTGGGTATGACAGTGGTTCAGGTTGTAGCCTGTTTTAGGTCCCCAGACATGTCCCAAGATTCACACTCCATCTCCCTAAATACCCTGCAGAATATTAGTGTCCAACTTAACACTACCATACTGGCTGACTCCAATTACCCCACTATTACCTGGAAAAGCTACTCATGCCCATCACATCGTCCTGGTCCTTGCTAATATGGGCAACTGTTGCACAACACCAATAGTCAACTCCTTCCTTGTTATATCTTAACACAGATTAATCACCTTTGGAAATCCACAGCCCTACCCCACCCCCTCCACAGGTAACCACCATGAAAAGCCTGTCTAAAGCTAACTATGGCCTCATAACAACAGAGGTGACTAACCTGATGGCAGCCTTGCAAATGGAGACTAGTTGCATGACTGCTGAATCAAACAACAATGCACTATGAACACGTACAGAAATGCATAGATACTGCCATACCCAATAGAACTGGGACCCTCACTTCCAAAAAAAGGAAGCCGATCTGGTGGTCCCCGGCCATAAAGAAACTGTGCAACAAAAGGAGGGAACCGATATGGAATAAGGTGAAGTCCCAAAACTGGAAACAAACCCTTATCAACCTCAATTAAAAGTTGAAATCCCTCATCAAATACTACATATTTAGCTGTGAAAACAGAATTGGAGCACATAGAAAAGACAATCACAAGGCCTCATACAGTTATGTAAAGAATTTCCATGGCAATACCAAGATTTGTTCTGAGCTACTAGACAATGGTACATCCTAGACTGAGCCAACAAATATTGCCAATATACTGACTGACATATTGAGTGCAAACTTTATCCCTCTCTCCCCCCTCAAAGGACCAATCACAATAACAGTAGACTGTCAGGCACCCAGTATTACTGCTGCTCAGGTTAAAACACCACTGTCCAAGGCCAGGAATACAGCTTCTATGGAGCCTGACAATATCCCTGGCTGTGTTCTACATGAACTACAGAGTGACCTGGCACCTCACCTGTGTGTCTTGTTCAAGCACAGACTCACCTCAGGCTTTCTCCCTACTGAATTGTGCACTGCTACAGTCACCCCTTTCCACAAACGAGGTGTGACTACAGATCATAGGAAATGCTGCCCCAACTGCCTGACAAGTCTGTTAATCAAAGCTATTGAATGCATTACCGTGCACCTAATAAACAGGGATATGGAATCTGCAGATTCAGGATCCCACATGGCTTCTTTTGTGAAGGGTAGGTCATACCTGCTCAATCAACCTGGTCAACTTCTTGCCATCAGTCACCTGTGCTGTGGATGAAGGTAAGGTGGCACATACAGCCTACCTTGATCTGGACAAAGCCTTTGATAACATTCCCCACTCAGGAATCATGCAAAATCTCACTAAGCTAGGCATCAACCCCTATATCTCTAGGTGGGTTGCAAACTGGGTCATAGATAGGACTCACAGTGTGGAAATAGCTGACTCCAAGTCAGACTGCTGAGCAGCCATAAGTAGAGTCCCACAGGGTTCTGTCCTGGGTCATCTCATGTTTGGTATCAACTTCTCTAAAGTCCATGCCAACATGAAGGGGTTCTGGCTGACAAAGTTTGGAGACAATTGCAAGCTGGGAGATATTATTTACTACCCAAGTGATGTGGGTATCCTACTGAAAGTCCTCACTGAGACCAATGACTGGTGTCAGAGCCATGGCCTTAAGCTCAATTTCAGAAAATGTGTTGCCATCCCCTTTGTAGAAAACACTGTTTCCATGATTTACCACATTGATGGTAGTCCCCTGAACAAAGAAGGTGTTATAAGAGATCTGTGTACACAGGTTGACAGCAATGTCTCCTGACCACCACATTGCAGCTGGGGTCACAAAGTCCTTCTGTGTGGCACATCTCAGTACTAATGCATTACCATCCAGGAAGGAAGAGGTCATTGTCCCCTGTACTCTTTTTGACAGAGTGACACAGTTTGTTTCAGCATACATACTCTGATGGATGTGAGATAGGTAAATGACTGGTATGTCATCATTTTATGACAACAATCATATCATTACAGTGATTTACCAGACAAATGATAATAATCTGTAAAACAGACCAGAAAAATGAGCAATAAAACTTGACATCCTGAAACAATCTAGCCAGTTGTCAGGTATGCTCAAAACCCCATTCTGCAATGAATCTGGACCAAGGCTGACAAAGTGGTGGGTGGAAGTCATGAAAATGGGGATGTAGCTGAAGTACTGGCATAGATAAGCTAACACAGCTGCTGTAGTAACACCCTGCTCTGTGCTCTAACATGTATGTACTGAAATAGTACAAGTAATTGAATTAGGACATCTGCTATGGGTAATTACACGTCTATTTGCAAATATATCAGGCACTAAAGGGATGAAACAGCGGTTCCAAACATACACCAGGGTGAAAGTGTGCATACCCACAGTCATCACCACAGTTACAGTCACATACCGGTAAGTCAAGTGAATAGTAGAGTATACGGACTGTGTGAACAAATACATCATTGTTTGGCACTTACACACTAGCCCTACATATAGAGTCCCATTTGTCAGTGTAGTCTGAACCCTGACCTTGGTACAGGACATGCCTCAGTCTGCCCCTACAAATGCATACAGCCAAAAGATGAATGGAAACTGGAGCAGCATGCACAGTCAGATAAAGAAGGAGCCATAACACTTACATCCACTGCCCTGCTATACACAACCCAAATAACATGTACACATGACATATGTACAAAATCATGACAGTCTGTTAACAATGACCAGACATATACAGGGTTCTCACATGTACAGTTCACCTCAGAATTTACAGGCTCAAGACTCATATCTAAGGCCTCTTCCCTGATATGTCTGTGGGGTTACTACATCACTGAGATGGTAGCAGGAATGAAGTCAAGAAATAATGATAATGAATATGTCGTGCCTCATTGACATCTGGACAAAGCCTGACATCATTTGGGGACAGAGGCACAAATACATGGGTAGAATAGACATACTGCTGTCATGCATTGAGACAGTTGCAGATGTTAATGGGTTTGTTGTAACATCTTTTATGAGGAATATGATGTTGGTAATACCAATAGATGTGAGTATTTTCTGGCTGCATTCCCCAGAATCCACGACTGATTTATCAAGTCACCAACTGTCTGGGGAACAGACAAAACATAACAGGCAGACATGTGGCCAGTCTGTGGACAGCATGCCAGGGGAGAGGTATGTCAGACATATATCACTGTCAGTCATGAAGTCACTCACGAAATGCATGTCTACACAAACCCTGTCAATCTATCAATCTGCCATGTGTATAACAGCACTGATGACATAGAATCTGTTCACAAATCTGGGGATATGTCCCCCATGTTGTTTGGCTGTCTCCACATGTCTTGACCTGCGATGTATTGCTAGCTACTGTATGCAAATATGTAGGCCACCACTTCTGTAATGTCCCTCAAACAGGCAAGGAAAAGGGGCAAGGCCCATATTAAGGAATGTCCCTATGTCGGAAGTAGCAGCAGTGTCCAGGCCCACAGCACAATACATTGTAAGCACTAACATAGTGGTATGGCTGTAGCAATACCTGACATCTGCAAATCTGTACATAGGACAGACAGAAAGTAGATAGCCAACAGGTTATGCATTAGGATGAATGTTTTGAAAGATAGACATTTGAAACTGAAAGGTATGCCATTACTACATGACAGCAGTTTTCAATGACATGTCCAAAAAACATAGTAGTCTACAGTTAATTATCAACATATTAGATCAATATCCAATAGGAGATACATAAAAACATACAGCTCAAACACCAAGAACAAGATAGTCAGTACTCAGAGTCCCAGCTTTGCATGCAGGGGTGTATGGTTCTAGTACTAAAATCTGCAGTCTACTCTTACTTGGATATGCATTGTTAAAAGTACTAACGTAATGATACAATACGTGTTAAACTATTTTTGGCAAGCAGTGCACTGTAGCTGGTTTAACATGCAAGTGTGACTACATATAACCTGGGATACTAACAATGTATGAAACGTTCTCCGCATCAGTAATTTCATACATTGTTAGTATCCCAGGTTAGAATATATGTGTGTAAATGAGAGGGAGGGTAGAGGAATGGTGAGGATGCAGGGAGTAGAGTTGGTAAAGGTGGACGAGTTTAAGTACTTGGGATCAACAGTTCAGAGTAATGGTGAATGTGGAAGAGAGGTGAAGAAGAGAGTACAGGCAGGGTGGAATGGGTGGAGAAGAGTGTCAGGAGTGATTTGTGACAGACGGGTATCCGTAAGAGTGAAAGGGAAGGTCTACAAGAGTGTAGTGAGACCAGCTATGTTATATGGGTTGGAGACAGTGGCATTGACAAAAAGGCAGGAGTCAGAGCTGGATGTGGCAGAGTTAAAGATGTTAAGATTTGCAATCGGTGTGACTAGGATGGATAGGATTAGATCGGTATATTAGAGGGTCAGCTCATGTTGGACAGTTTGGAGACAAAGCAAGAGAGCGAGATTAGTTGGTTTGGACATGTGCTGAGGAGGGATGATGGGTATATTGGGAAAAAGATGCTAAGGATGGAGCTGCCAGGTAAGAGGAATAGAGGAAGGCCTAAGATAAGGTTTATGGACGTGGTGAGAGAGGACATGCAGGCGGTTGGTGTGACAGAGCAAGATGCAGAGGATAGGAAGAAATGGAAAGAGATGATCCGCTGTGGCGACCCCTAACGGGAAAAGCCAAAAGAGAATGATGATGACTAACAATGTATGAAACAAATACAAAAAGAAATGGCTGTGATACTAGCCATGTACACCCAGGTGTCCCAGACAGTATAGTCACACCACATGCTACTGTAACAACAGCACAAAGATGTATGTTATGTACAGAAAATTAAATGCACTTATTAAAGATGTCATTACCCTGCTATTTTATCAGACTGGAATGTGATCACTGGTTACCAGGGCTGAGCTATGCTTAGCAGGTTTCAGCATTGCCTAAATGTAAATGCTAAGCAGATTTGCACAGTGGTTAATGAAGCCTACAAAGTGTAAGCTCCTGTTATTTTAGCCGTACATTAGCACCACTTAACATCACGCAAACACATGCAAACATGCTTAAAGCCGCTCAAAACTGCATTGATCACTCTATATACAGCAGTCCTTATTCTGCCTCGCAACAAAATAGACAGCCCTTGCAGGTCTTGAAATCAGGACCTTGCACACCATAGTCAAAGCAATTTACCAATAAGCCACTTCAGCTGTATGGTTTTAGGATGTTTTCTCAAACATACCCTTCTTTACAGCCAGTTTACAATAGGGAAGAGACACTGTGCAATTAGGAAGGATTGGTATCTATAAATGTATTTATCTGAATAAAAACATACATAGAGAGAGAGAGAGAGAGACATAGGGAGATCCATATATGTGTACAACAATATATAGCTATATTACCAATAAATACTGAGGTATATATATATATATATATATATATATATATATATATATATATATATATATCTATAGTTCCACTTTATAATCGCGAAATACTAAAATGTCGAATTTCAGTATCCCAAGACCATAAAGTGGAATCTTTAAAATCCTGAAACTCCATAAGCACAAATCTGGAAAGATCAAATTTGCGGTTAGGGTGTTCCGGTATTTGACACTGGATGTAGTGTGTGCAGGATTTATCGTGTAGTGTGTGGATTTAGCTGGTATGTAAGATAAGTGGGTATTTTGTTGGGTTTTAGGTATATGTTTGAGTGTATGTGAGTGTGTTTGGAAGTTTTATGTATGGGTTAGGGTAGGCAGATAGCAATATGAATGTTTAAGTGTTGAAAGTGGTGGTGTTTGTATATTTGTGATGTGCGTGTGTGCAAGGGTACTGCTGAGTGTGCAATGGTGAGCTTGCTGTCTTTTTCTGTTTGGTGCGATCTTGGAGTTAGTATATATAAGTAGGGGGTGTGGGGGGCTTGCCCCTCACATGGGGGGGTGCAGGGGGGCTTGCCACCCTGCTTATATGTAGTGTATGTTTGTTGGTTTGAGTTTTTGTGTTTGTGTGTGTTTTGTTTGTTAGTTTGTTGTTGTGTGGGTTGGATAATGTATGTGTTATATGGTGTATGGTGAGTTTATGTTCATCATTTTATGTTTTGTGGTCAAGATTTGGAATATTCGACCTTATGGTACATACATATATATATATATATATATATATATATATATATATATATATATATGCATACATGTCCCAAAATGCCCACACAAACATATGTTGCTGACAGACCACCCATAACTGGGGCAGCATGCACAGCTGGATACAAAAGCAGCCCTGACACTCACATCTGCCCCCCCACCCCCACAGTCCAAATAAATAAGTGAACAGTACACTGCTACAAAATCATGATAGGCCATATACAATGGCCAGGCATACAACAACCTCTTAGCAAAACAAATAAAATGTCTGAACAAAGCAAAGGGAAATACAACCAGCCAGTAATTCACACATGTTTATTATACTCTGAAGTCCTGGCAAAAGCCTTCAAGGTGTAAAACATTACCAGAAATACACGCCTTAATCCCAAGAAGCAAATAATACCTAATTACATAATTAAATACATAACCTCCAATTACACTCCTCATTTAACCCCCTATGGCATCAAGTAGCACAGTTAATATTAATAAAGTGAGTCTATACATAACAATTGTCCTTTTATGAATGTTCCACCAAACTGAGGAACAGACTTTTTCAAAAACAATACCTTGGAACACACTACTGTCCCATGATGAGATTTATCCAAAGGTACAGCTATAGAACTGTGTATGTAGTGTAGGTTTGTTGGTTTGTGTTTTTGTGTTTGTGTGTGTTTTGTTTGTTGGTTTGTTGTAGTGTGGGTTGGATGATGTATGTGTTGTGTTGTGTATGGTGTGTTTATGTTCATGATTTTGTGTTCTGTGGTTTTGTGGTTTCGGATTTGGAACATTCGACTTTATGGTTTTGGGATACTGAAATATGAGATTTCAGTATTTCAAGATTATAAAGTAGAACTATATATATATATATATATATATATATATGCATACATGTCCCAAAATGCCCACACAAACATATGCTGCTGACAGACCACCCATAACTGCGGCAGCATGCACAGTTGGATACAAAAGCAGCCATGTCACTCACATCTGCCCCCCCACAGTCCAAATAAATAAGTGAACAGTACACTGCTACAAAATCATGATAGGCCATATACAATGGCCAGGCATACAACAACCTCTTAGCAAAACAAATAAAATGTCTGAACATAGCAAAAGGAAATTCAACCAGCCAGTAATTCACACATGTTTATTATACTCTGATGTCTTGGAGAAAGCTTTCAAGGAGTAAAACATTACCAGAAATACATGCCTTAATTCCAAGAAGCAATTAACACCTAATTACATAATTAAATACACAGCCTCCAATTACACTCCTCATTTAACCCCCTACGGGATAAAGTATCACAGTTTATATTAATTAATTGAGTCTGTACATAACAGTTGTCCTTTTATGAATGTTTCATCAAACTGAGGAACAGACTTAACAGTACATTGGAACACTACTGTCCTCATGGTGAGATTTATTCAAATGTATGGCTATAGTACTATCATTTTTCTTCAAGGTTCATTGGTTCATAGGTAGGTACTAGGCTATTAGCCCTAGGGCCTATATAAGCCTAGCCAAAAAGTACCCTGGCTTTCGCCATCCAAGAAAATTACTTTCCTGCGCCACTGTCGAGCAGAGCCACAGAAGTGATCCCCGGGTTGAATTTCCTATTTCCCATCCAATTATCAAGATTTTTCTTGAAGAGTGCTAATGAGGAGCTTTTTGACATAAATAGGTAGTTTGCTCCAGAGTATGGTGAGTCTCTGGGACAGGAATCTACCCCTCCAGCATGTTATGTTTATTGTGGTGACCAGGTTTAGATTCCCAGAGCATGTAGCTCAGAGGGATTGGGATTTCTTTAAGTGGACCATGTCCAGCAGCTCTAGGTTTGACATAGCTTTGTATGTTAGGCAGAGATCGCCTCTGAGCAGGCGATATGCGACCGAGTAAAGTTGGAGTTTTTTAAGACGGTCTGCATAGGGCATCTGTTTGAGGCCAGTAATCATCTCTGTGAGGTATTTCTGTGGCATTTCCAGTTGTTGTAGATGTCTTGTGAGGTACATACCAAATGGGGCATTGTACTCTATAATGGGTCTAATGAGTGATGAGTAGAGGGGAACAATGACCTCTTTTTTCCTGGATAAGAAACCTTTTGTGATGAGATGTGCCATGTAGAAGGATTTCCTGACTATTGTGGCGATGGGATTATTGAAGGAGAGACTACTGTCAACCTGTGTCCCAAGGTCTCTTATCACACTTTCATTGTTAGGCAGACTACTGCCTATGTGGTAGTTCATGGGTACAGAGTTTTTACCAAAGGGGATGACAATACACTTTTTGGAATTGAGCTTGAGGCCATGGCTTTGACACCAGGCATCTGTCTCAGTGAGGCCCTTTTGTAGGATGCCCACATTGTTAAGAGTTTTGATTATGGCTCCTAGTTTGCAGTCATCTGCGAATTTTGTTAGCCAAAGACCTTCTGTGCTAGCCTGTAGTTCAGAGAAGTAGATACCAAACAGGAGAGGACCCAGGACTAAACCTTGTGGTACTCCACTTGTCACTGGTCTGAAGTTGGATTTGGAGTCTGCTACTTTCACAGTGTGGGTTCTGTCAGTGAGCCAGTTGGCAACCCATCTTGTGACAAAGGGATTTATACCTAGTTTAGTGAGTTTATAATTCCAAAGTGGGGGATGGTGTCAAAAGCCTTGGCGAGATCTAGGTAGGCTGTGCGAACCACCTTACCCTTGTCTACAGCTTTGGTGACTGCTTCAAAGAAGTCTATCAGGTTTAGGAGACATGATCTTCCTTTTACAAACCCAAACTGGGTAGGGTCCAGAGTTTGGAGATTAACAATGTCTTTGTTTATAAGATCCATGATGATATGTTCCATGGCCTTGCAGACCAGGCACGTCAGGCTAATGGGGCAGTAGTTCCCAGGGTCCATGGTGGCTCCCCTATTGTGGAGTGGGATTACCATCACTGTGCCCCATTCAGTGGGCACAGAGCCTGAGGTGAGGCTATAATTGAACATGGTACTTAGGTGAGGTGCCAGTTCATTCTGTAGTTCATGTAGAATGCAACCTGGTATGTTGCCAGGTCCCCTGGATGCTGTGTTCTTGGCTTTGGAGAGTGTGGTTTTTAGTTGTGCAGCCATGATTACAGGAACTTTGCATTCTTCCAGTGTAGCGATGGGTCCTTTAGGGAGTGAGAGGAGAGTAAAGTTAGTACTGAACTGATCTGCCAGGATGTTGGCAATATCAGTTGGTTCTGTATATTTAGTGCCATTGTGCTGTAACTCAGAGCAGTTCTGAGTGTTGCCATTGAGATGCTTGATGTAGCTATAGAATGCTTTGTGATTGCCTTTAGAATCAGTGGTGACTTTGTTTTCATAACTAGCTTTGGAGGCTTTTATGAGGGATCTCATCTTCTTACTGAGGCTGACCAGGGAGTTCCTCCAATCATGGGATTTTACTCTTTTTTGAAGCAGTTTCTTTCTTCTGTTGTAGAGTTTGTTTATGGCAGGACACCACCAAATTGGCTTCATTTTTTTGGAGAATAGCATCTTGGTTCTGTTAGGGGTAGCACGATCCATGCGCTCGTGTAAGTGCTTATAAAGTGCATTTGTGTAGGATTCATCAGTCGTACCTCTACTGTCCGTCTGCATGGGTGTCGCGAAGTTTCCCACATCTGTCTTAAGAAGTGTGAAGTTGGCTTTGGAGAAATTTTTTATGGTAGTTTCACTAGTGAGGGTGGGGGTTGAGATGTTGATGTCTAGGGTGATTAGCTTGTGGTCGGATCTGACTAACAAGGAATTGACCTTTGGTGTGGAACACCAGTCACCCATGTTGGTAATGACCAGGTCTAGGATATTGCTGCCCCTGGTGGGGGTGTGGATAAGTTGATCCAAGGTGTTGGAATTTATGAAATCCAGAAAACGTTGAGCAAAAATTGTTGGAACATGAGTATTTTTCCCAGTTAATGGTGGGGTAGTTGAAATTGCCCATTATTAGGGTGTTGGGTTGTACCCTAATATTTTCCAGTGTATCAAGAAATGAGGAGTGGGAAACCTGGGGCATGGTGGAGTATCTGTAGCAAGCTACAATTTGGATTGCAGTCTTGCCCAGAGTTAGCTGCACTTGGATAATCTCGGATGCATTATGCTGAGCAACTAGCCTGGAGGTGTGAATATCCTTAATGAGTATGGACACACCTCCGCCTTTAGCATTTCGGTCCAGGTTAGATGGCTGAAAGATGTGGCATGAATTATAACCTGGTAATGCAGGGGTGCTCTCTGGAGCCTTGAACCAGGTCTCTGACACTGCACAGATGTCGATGTTCTCCATTTTAAGTAGTGCCTCAAGTGAGTGCATTTGAAGTTTAGACTTCAAGCACTGAGTACCAATACCCTCAGATTTTGCTTGCTTGTACCTGTTATGGTGGTGAATTTGTCATGTGAACCTTGCCTAAATAAGGCACTATAGTGGTGGCAAGAGCCTTAGCCAGTATCCAGATTCCCAAAGGCGACAAGTGCAGGCCATCTCTGGCAAAACATTGTGATCTGTCAATCATGTCATCCCAGGCAGACAGATACTGGATCCCCTTAAAATGACACCAGAAGCTTAGCCAATTGTTGAAGTCTATTGTTTTGTTCTTGTACTGTGGTATCATTCTGAGTGATGGCAGGATGCTACTCAGAGCTAGGGTCATACCTACCTGAGCTACAAGATTGGAGAGCTCCTCCATGTCTCTTTTCATGTAGTCCAGGAAGGTACATCTCAGGTCATTCACACCAACATGGACAATGACAGTCATATTTGTACTTGTTGTGGAGTGACCTGAGTGCGTGCGTCATGTGGCGGATCCTGGCACCTCACAGGCAGCTGACAGTAACTTTCTCCTTGTTTAGCCTGGTGAGTGGGACATCAGTGTGCCTGACTATGGAGTCACCTATGACTAGAGTATTGGGTACATTGTTATGCATTATGGCACACTGAATTTTTGGGCTATGTGTCATTTGGGTTGTGTTCAGGGGTGGAGGTTGCTTGTGTTTCTGATTTGGATGGCTCTGTTGCTTGGGCAGGTTTTTATTGAGAGCCTCCGTGAATGTAGCTGTGTGTTTTGTATTTCTATGTGTGTGTTTTGGTCGTGTAGGTTTTGAGGGACTATGTGATGAGTGTGGTGTGGTGCAAGTGTTTACCTTCTCCTCTTGACTGTCTAGTCCAGTCTTGGGTGAAGAGAGCTTTGCTTCCAATTTGGCTATGTAAGTGCATCTCTCACAGGTTGTAGTGTTAGGTGGTAGGAGGAGAGGGTTCTCTGTGTACATGAAGCAGTTGCTGCATTGCCCCAAGATGCCCAGATTCATCAGATAGACAGGAGAAAACACAAGGAGCTGACCCTTAGACATGCCTGGATAGGTGTTATTTATTAAGTACTAAAAGCTGTTTTCCTTTAGATAAGTGAGGAAAGTTGAGTGCTGTAGTAATTAATAGCTTATTTAGTGCTTACAATGAGTTCTAAACAAGTGTTGAGCTCAAAGAAAAAGGTTTGAATGTTAAAACTAAAAACTGTCTAGTTCTAATGTAAAATTTGAATAGCAGACTTTATGTCGCCGGGAATAGTTTAACCCTAACTATGCATAAAGTGTAAATATATATATATATATATATATATATATATATATATATATATATATATATATATACACACACACATATATATATATATATATATATATATATATATATATATATATATATATATATATATATATATATATATATATATATATATATATATATATATATATATATATATATATATATATAAAACGGTAGCAAATGAGCAAACTGATTTAAACAAATTAACCAATTAATCACTAAAAGCTAAAAACTGAGCCTCATTCCAGCAGTCTTCAACAGACAAGTTGTAACTACACACTCATGCCACTAGTGTGCAGGGGAACCTTCTCCAAAAAAAGATGGTCTGGATTAGTGCTCATGTTATACAAACACAGCTAGATTCAGCAGGCCTGAATCTAGTCTCTGCTACAGCAAACAAGGCCCACCAATTTCGGAAAGAAACAGTTCAAATAAGCAAGCATAATAAGCCTTTAACCAGAAATTCCCAGCTTAGAAGGGCAGAATCTAACCTCTCCTCCCACAAGAGTGCAGACCACACCATTTTGATGTAAAATAACTGGCCCAAAGCCCAAGTGCTTAAACCAAATCTAATGCACTTTTAGAATAACAGGCACTGAGTCTTCAATCAGCAATTTCCAACCTAGAAGGATGTAAGCTACCTGTCCTGCCACAACAGTGCAGACCACAAAACTTCTTAATGTAAAACTACTGGTCTAAAGCCCAAGTGCTTAAACCAAAAGGCTTAGAATAACAGTTACAATTTAATCAGGCTACTACCAAGCAGTAATAAATGCAGTAGAATAAGTACAACTGAGTAATTTCAAGCAGAGGCAAAAGCAAAATAAAGTAATAAAATAGGAAGAAAGGCAAATACAGTAAAAGCAGATGAATAAAGTGCATTTTTTCTCTGTATTAAGTAGAATGAGCTAATAACACTACACTGGGAGGAGTGTCACAGATCAGATACAGTAGGGGTGGCCAATTGCAAAGCCACCAAGTTGTTTGACCAGTATTTAGCGTAGCACGAATAAGGGTGGGAGAAAAATAGCACTTCCAGCACAGATCAGAAGCCAACAAATATATATATATATATATATATATACATATATATATATATATATATATATATATATATATATATATATATATATATATATATATATAAATCAAGCAAGCAAAAACAATTAGGATACTGCAGAACTTTTAAAAGAAGTGCCCAAAAAATATACTTACACTTTATATTTCGAAATGTTTCAGTAGCATTCTCAATCAGAACTTAAGGAGTTTCAAGGAATCAATGCAGAGGTAACAAACAGGGAATATTAATTATGCTAGCAAGCCTTGATACAATCAGATAAAACACACAAGTTGTTTGAGCAGTATTTAACACAGCAGGAATAAGGGTGGGAGAAAAATTGCACTTTCAGCACAGATCAGACACCAGCAAATATCTATATCTATATATAAATATATATATATATATATATATATATATATATATATATATATATATATAAATCAATCAAGCAAAAACTATTAGGATACTGCAGAACTTTAAATATGTCTCACATTTACTAGCAGCCTAGTTTTAAAACATGTGTTACTATCCCCCACATAAAATATGTTACAAGGGCATCTAAGACCATTCTCTATACACCAACCTGTTGAATGTACAGACTTCAACATGTTTCCCAGGCTTTCCCCTCAGCAGGGATAACGGCACTAAATGATGATAGACCAGTATACCTATCAACCTACTACTGTATGACATCTGGACAAAGCCTGACATAATTGGTGGACATACTTGGAATATTGTTGTTAAACACTGAGAAAGTTGCTGGTGTTACAGGGTATGTTGTAACATGTCTTTTTTGAGGGATATAAAGTCAAAAAAACAAATGGATGTTACCATTTACATAATGCAATCACCAGAGTATGGTACTGATTTGTCAAGGACAACACCTGTCTAGGAAACAGTCCAAACATAACAGGCTAACATGTGGCCATTATGTGGATGACCCTACAGTTGAGAGTTATGTAGACTCAGAACTTTGTCAGACTGAAACCCATGCAGAAGTATCATGTGCAGACAAACTCTGTTAAACTAGCAGTATTGCAAACATGTAACAGCAATACTCACTTCCTGCCCCTAAGTCTTGAACCTTCTCCACCATTTAGTTGGCTTGTCTCCACAAGTTTTGTTGTAAAAGGTAGTATCTCACACAACTCCAGGATGTCTTCCTCACAAGTAAGGGAAAAGGCCAATGCCTACATGGAGCACTCATTTATAGGAGTGTGTTGCCATGACTTTGGCTATTGGAAGAACTACACAGCTGCTCTGCATGCAATTAGCAAGTCAAGAGACCCAATAGGTTTACAGGCCATCACCTGGTCATGAGCATCACCTACAAAAGCAATTCTGCCACCTATTCAAACCAGCTCTATCCCTATAGTTCAGAGAGAGAGAAAGAGAGAGAGAGAGAACAAATAAAAGATAAACTGGAAAAGAGAAGAAAGAAAAAAGGTAAGTTGAACATGTAAGCATGTAATTGAATGTAGTACTTGGTCTGTAATAATGGCAAATATGATTTGGAGAAATATATATCCCAACAAGACTTGCTGTACTAATTTCCTACTGAACAGCTGCTATGGCCATAGCATCTGGCCCTCTCTGTAGTGGGAGAGATAACAGACATACTGCTCAACTGTACAGATCTTCACAGAATTCCACATTTTACCATCATAGTTTTCTGTCTGTTCCTCCTGAAATCTGTTCTTTTCTGGCAAATAGCTGAGGATTGAAGTCATCAAGTAATGACATACACTTGAGTTTAAGACTCCATATCCTACAAACCTCCTAAGTTTGTAACAGGAATATTTAAAGTCTGCCCCTATTTATCCCCCCATCATTTTAGGCTTCATCTAGATGTGATGCTCTAAGAGGTTGCGAGGTAGGATCACAGTTCAGGAGCCTGACTCACCCTGGGAAAGGACAGGTCACACATGACAAACACTGGGGTGTCTGTCAAACAGTTGTGACTGTGCCAGTGCTAGGCCAGTTAATGGGATGTTATCCATATCCACGTTACCTGTGAATATGAGTATGATACATGTTTGTCTTGTAAAGATGATAGACATATATAGGGCATGTGCATAAGTAAAGTACTGTTGCAGACATGTGTGTTGAACTGCATGTGATATATTGAATTAATAACATTCAACTGTACAGTGTTCTGCTGGACATTAAGTACATCTGTGACTGATATCTGTAGTCGCATAAACATATGCTGTGTTATGTCAGCCAAACCACTGGCAAGTCGGTGAGTAATGACAATGTAACATAATAGCCTACTTATGACTGTTTGACATTGTCCAGGTTATTACAGTGATGTCATAGCCTACTGTGAAATCAACTAACTAATGTATGGTGCAGCTATATTAATACAGTATCAATACTGGTATATCTTGTGTCACCCATTTATATGTGCTATTGTCCAGACATACTGCTTTAACAGGTTGAGAAATATGATTGAGCAGCAGGACTGTAAATACAGTGTGCCATACTAACACAGAACAGAAATGTATATCAGGTATCCCCTGACTACATGTATGCATGCGTATGTTCAGCTGGAAGGCACAAAACTAATCACATGAGTTTCAAGCAGTCAGGTACATAGGTTGTGTATGTTGCACATGTGTGTAATATCAGTATCGGTGCATACAACAGACATAAATGTGTACAGCAACAGGCTGTTGCATTGCCCTGACACTGATATGGGTACTAGAGTAGGCATGATTATCAGGTAATACTCGGAGAGGTGTCCAACTGTGTTGTGACCCTCTGTCCATGCCTACAATGAACAGCTATATCAACACCTATATACAGTGGATATCGCAAGTGTGCACACCCCTGTTGGAATGCAAGGTTTGTGTGCTGTATGACAATGAGACCACAGAAACTAATTTCATAATGTTTCTCATCTTGAATGTGACCCCCTAACCTGTACAATCCCATTGAAAAACAATCAAAGGTGTTTCTAGGAAGGTCAGCAACTATTGCCAAGTGAAGATGTACCATGATGTTAGACTCCAAACCAAGACAAAGGAATGCTGTAGCCATCTCAAGAGGTGCATACACAACATTTCAGTTTAAGGGTGTGCACACTCATTCAACTGGCTTATTGTACTGATTCTTATTTCCATATGTTTTCACAGACCAGATTGTTATGTTTTTAATTGAACTGTACAAGCTATAGGTCACATTAAAGGTGGGAATTATTTTGAAATGAGTTATTGTTGTGTCATGTTTCAATTGCACAAATACCAGGCATTGTAACAGGTGTGTGTCTCCTTTATATCCACTGTAGCTATATGGACTCAGCAGTACCTGACCTGTTTAACCAGCCTTCACCAAGGTAGAGTAATCCCTTTTGGTGGACAGCAACAATACACAAACCACATAATAGGTTGGTATATTGGCTGTACAGGGACACATAGGTGAAGACAACAACTTGGAAGCATGACCACCTCTATCTGAGCAAGCATGCAAGTTCACAGGTGGCTTCCTGTAAGGCTGAGTATGACTACAAATCAGACATTATCCACACCAGACAATTGCAACAGTGTCTTCACATATGTTGTTAGTCTCAGAGGAAACAACACAATTCACCCTGTACTGGGGGTAAAGAACACCTCATACACACATGCTATTGATATAGGCAACCTGCATCAGACAGGTTAGGTGGGAACATCGCCACCCTGTCCATCCATCCTAGTTGTATAGGGGATATGCATATCAGCCACATTCCTCCCCTCAGCAATGGTGAGCATGTACATATTGCCTTCTGATGGCAACAATGGCAAATCTCCATGGATCATAATAACATCACTGTCTTCCACCTACATAAACTCATGTGCTCACAGCTCCATCACACATCACAGTCAAACACAGACCTGCCACCATCCACACACCATCCACATGGAAGATGGCCACTGTTAATCCTCTACACAGACATGAATGGAGAATAGATGATTATGCAATTAAGTGTCCAACATTGGGGGGAGTAGTATATCTCAGGCCAGGAGTGTAATCCAACCTGATATAGCCATGATAGATTGGAGGGTTATGGTGTAGCTTGGATTATTTGTGAGTAATATCCACTGTTGATGTGCATTTTGACAACCGTATGAGGTCCTGTGACCTTTTTCCTGTTTATGTTTTTCCAAGTGGCATGCAGAGGGCTCACCTAGCAGCAGTCTCTGTTGGGGAAACTTACATCATCACCCAATATGTGATTGAAAATTATGCCCTGTTATTTGGATGGAGAGCAGAAGATGTATGGCAGAAGACGACCCTGTGGAACAATCTGGTCCACAGGGTAAATGATGCCGGGTTGTACAGCAGACCTTATGAGCAGGTGCAGCATTGCTGTAGTGAGGGACTGGCTAGCCACAGGTGGGGGCCCAGCTAACCAGCCTCCACTGACACCCAACGAGGAGCTCCTCGCCAATCTTTGGGCAACCGCACAACGTAAAAGCCATGAAGCTGAGGAAAGCATTGTGGAGGTGGGTTGCACACACACACTGGACGAGGACCATGCAGGTAAGGGCCCAGTGGGGATTAGAACACTAATGTATCACACATACATGTATCTGCATTGTATCTACATCCACGTGTCAAGTCCAATTGCAGTTGTGGATGGGGTTTTCTAATGCACAGAGGTGCACATCTATGGTGAAGACAGAACATTGTGTATTATTGGGGTTAGTACTGTAAATGTGCAGACATGCTGCATCCATCCTGCACCAAGGCCACATGTGAGTCTTCTGACAACTCCCTCTCACAACTATCTAGGACCCTCTGGTCTGCATATGAGACAGCAGCCTAAGCTGGAGAGTATGACATTGTTCTGTTGTTGCCTGACAATACACCAGGCATGTGAAGGACATGTAATTTACCATGCACACATCTATCAGTAATAGTTATATAATTTTATGTAATAGCTATATTGCTTGATGTGCATGTTTACTTGTGCTGGGGTTAACTGCACTGCATCACAGTGGTCACCACTGGGGCCTATCTGATGTGAATTCAACATTCCTGTAGCATACCTTACAACTTGTCAGTGCCAAGATGTCTGGACAGAGGCCAGCAAAATGGGCTGGACAAATGGCCTAAGGTAAGGACATGTGTGACACATTAATGGTATATAGTGGATATCAATTGTGTACATACCCCTGTTAAAATGCAAGGGGTTCCTCTTACATACACATTAGGCCCACAATATGTCAGTCAACAACTATTCTAGCCTTTAATGTGACCCATAACATGAACAGTTCAATTGTGAAACCAAGCATCCGGATTCATGCATTGCACCTACAAGGCTGGCCACCTGTGAGGGTGGCAGACATCGCATCAGCAGGATGTTTCAGTCAGGTAGGATACCTCATGCTGACATATGTGTCAGTACACTCACTTTGGCCTATTTGGCTACAATATCACATACATTGTCATTGTTAAGGCACACAGACCACTTCCAACCATGTATAGGCTGCAAACATATGGATATTCCAGACACAACTGTACAGAGGACGGTACAATGGTTTAACTTGCTGCATGTGAGCCAGATGCTGTTACCACACTATATAATATAACGGCAGCAGGAGGTTGCCACCAGCCGTGTATGGTACACACATCAAAATGGTATAAGCCACACAAGATATGATCCTCACAAACACAGTTGCCAGCATTGGGATTAGAACGCCTGCCAATCTAGAAATGTTTACTATAGTGCTATGCAGTTATCAGATGCGACACCGACCTTATACATTTTCACTTAGTCCAAAGGTACCTCTAAGGTGGATGACATCAACAAGACTACTAAATTAGAGTGAGGGGAAGTGTGATGGGTAGTACACAGGTCAAAAATGGTGTAACCCACACACTACATGATTATCACACAAACACACATCCAAACAGTCACCAGTAGGGAGATTAGAACTCCTGCCTATCTAGTTATTGCTACTATCATGCTATGCAGTTATCAGATGTGCCACAAAGCTTATACATTTTCACTTAGTCCAAAGGTACATCTAAGGTGGATGACACCAACAGGACTACTAGATTGGGGTGAGGGGAAGTGTGAAGGGTAGTACACAAGTCAAAAATGGTATACGCCAGACAGTGCATGATTCACACACACACACACACACACACACACACACACACACACACACACACACACACACACACACACACACACACACACACACACTCATTTGCCAGTATTGGGATTAGAGCTCCCACCTATCTAGTTATGTCTACTATAGTGTTATGCAGTTACCGTGCATGCTACAGAGCTTACTGAACTTTCAACTGGCCAAAGCTGCTGATAACTGCACAGCTAAGGTAAAGTATTACAGGTGGCAGAATGTCTGCCTTCACTTCCACCCTTACATTGTGATAGTTCTTTCTGTCTTGCACTTCAAATAGCATTATGGCTTGGCACTTCACCAGGTTATGGTGTCAAGAAGTGTGGCACAACTGGGAGCCATCAGCAGTACTTGCTAATCACAGATGTAGTCCCAGTACTTACTAGTTATGTCCACTCCTCCTAACATGATTGAAGGACAGTTTTCTGTGCTTTTTCCCATGAACCTGGTGCACATGTCAATTCTGAGGTACTGTTGCAACTGCCTTAAGTACACAGACAACCCTCCCCTCTAAACTCTAAACACTCAGATGTGTGAGAGTTACCTGTATATCACCCAGTGTGGACATATACACTCTCCAGCAAAGACTGGACTAGTGGGTTAAGATGATAAGATCAAAACCTGCACCACACCATGCGGTACACATAGCTCACAATGACACCCACTTTGACAGCCATGACATACAGTGAAAAGCCACACATCCACCTTCACAGAGGCACTCAAGGGACATTTACCCAAACAGCACAGACCAGCAAGACAGACACCCACTCAGACATCACGACATGGCATATTCCAAGGGACACATATTTAACCTACACAGTGTGCCCCTTAACCTAAGCTCCTAAGGCTAACCACCTTGCACAATGTAGTAATCATGGGGAACTCAGTACTGAGGCACACACATATCCTACAAACTAAGTTGAAGATGGAGCAGGTAGCCAAATATCTATAACATGCCAGCATCCAACATATGACACAGTCAGGCATGGCACTCCACAACAACTATGAGTATCACTTTGTATCCATGTAGGTGTGAATGACTTGGGACACACCTCCCTGGACTACATGGCAAGAGACATGGCTGAACTCTCAGATTATGTGGTCCAGGCAGGTGTGACAGTAGGCCTGAGCAGTGTACCATTGTCACCCAGAATGATGCTGTGATACTATCAACAGATGATTGACTGCAGCATTGGCTTACATGTTTTGTGTCATTCTCATGGGATCCAGTAGCTCTCTGCTTGGCATGACATGATTGACAAACCCAATGACTTGCAACAGATGTCCTATATCTGTCAGCGCTGGGTTTCCAGGTACTGGCTAAGTGTCTTGCCACCCCATGATGCCTTATCAGGCAGTGTTCCTAATGTAATTACCACCATAACAGATAGATATGTATGCAATCTGAGGGTCATGATGCTCAACGGTAGACATCTAACCATCAAGATGCAGTCACTCAAAGCACTCTTTGGAGTGGAGGACATTAACATGTCTGCTGTAATGGAGAGGTGGTTCACAGCAGCAGACAGCAACCCTGCAGTATCAGGCTATAAGACATTCCACAGCTGTCAGCCCCCAAACATGGGCCACACCACACCTCAACAAGTGGTGTTCCCTCCATATTCATTATGGATAGGAACACCTCCAGACTAGTATCTCAGCATAATGGATTGGGAATACCTCCGGCACAACTGCCCTGGGGTAATAGTGCAAACCAGACCATAGCCTGCTATGAGTCCACATCTATGTTCCTGGACTGTCAATGCACATTCCTCAACACCCTGCCATCTATGATAGTCCAACGCAACACTGACATAGTATGAGACTTGAACTACCCGTCTATCACCTGGGGAAAGTAGCCACGTGCCAGTACAGTGGCCCAACACTTCCTGGGATTCATCATTTCCAATGCCCTGGACCAGCTCATACTGACCTCTGGTAGAGGATGCAACAACCTTGACCTGTGTTGACTATTTAAATATGAGACTGTTGCTCATCCACGGTTGTCAGACCCTGTATGATGAGATCAACACAGGCTGTAATCAACATGGGACTCAACATGTCAGCCACACACTCCATACAGGTAACCACCTTGCCTAACCTCTCCAAGGCTGACTTTGCAGCTACAAAAACAGGGGTAGATGACTTCACTGCACTCATGGCAATGGGAAATTGCTGCATGACTGTTGAATCATACACATATGCACTGTGCAAACAAGTACATGGATGCATGGTACTAGCCAGAGCCAATAGAACCCAGACACACTCCACAAATACTGGGAGACAATGTGATGGTCCCCTGCCACTACTAAAGTGTACAACAGAAGGAGGACACTGTTGCAGAGAAAGGTGGTGTCCCATGACAGTTGAACTCCCATATTAGCCTCAAACACAATTTGGGATCCCTCATGGAATACCCTACAGGCATTTATGAAGGCAGACATGCAGCAGACACTGATGACCATCACAACAGCCTTTGATAGTTACATCAACAACCTCCATAGCTTTAAGCACAGGTGCTGTGAGTTACTGAACAATGATAATACCTATCTTGAGACAACAGATATTGGCCACAGTCTTGGCAACACATTCAGTGCCAGCTTTACCCCTATCTCCTCCCACAATTGAAGTGCTGAGTGAATGTGTTCTCACATGCTGTATCCTGTTTCTGTTCTAGGCACCTATGTATTACCAGGATGTGGCCCTGCAGAAAGATAAAGGGGTATGGCAGTGTGGTAACATCCATCATGTCTTAGGCTTGGTGCAGCTGTATCTGCATGGATTTCCCAGGTTTGTAACACAGTGATTGCATATGCTTTACAGATTATAGGGCTGAGGGTTGTACATAGGTATATGTTGATTTCAACATCTGTTGTAGAGTGTAGGATGGTATGTGTTATGGTTTGGGCACACCTCTGATTGCTAATAAACACAACCACAGGGGATATTCCTCAAACAAACACAATGGGATTACTACACACACACACACACACACACACACACACATACACACACAAGCGCGCACACACACACACACACACACACACACACACACACACACACACACACACACACACACACACACACACGCACGCACACGCACGCACACACACACACACACACACACACACACACACACTTGCCAGTACTGAGAGCCATAGGCTCATTGCTTTATAGATGTCTAGTAGGTGAATGGGCCTGAAGGCTCTACAAGGCTAGCCCAATGTCCTTTAAAGTGTGGAAGTGTGCTTGAGGTCTCTGGGGCATGTTGTGAGGACAGATTGGTATCTTCAGATGTAGCATTCCTGACCTAGTTTGGTGAGACATGGCTGTTTAATAGAGGTAGTGACTGTACCTACATAGAAAGTATGATATGGGGATTCTTTGGAGTTATTGGAGTCTGTCCATACAGGGCATGTGTATAAGGCATGGTATTCCCCTTGTGGGGTATGTTTGTTGAATCTACAGTTGTTGCAGGTGTCCAGTGGGGAACATGGCAAAAAGGCCACTGTACACATTGATTGGGCTAATGAGGGGATGGTACAGGGTGACCATGATCTTTTACTAGCTAGATAACACACACTTAGTCAGGAGATATAACACCTCAAAGTACTTTCTGATGTTAATGGCCCTGTTGTGGTCAGCAGGCAGCTGACTGTCACCTTGTGTTCCCCATTCCATTATGACAACATCATTGTTCAGTGGACTACCACCAATATATTAGTTCTTGTGAGCTATGGTGTTCCCAAAGGTAATGGCGGCATATCTCTTGACATTGAGGTAATATCCAGGGTTCTGACAACAGTCACAAGTGTCAAGTGGTGATTGTGCATGATGTCAACATCACATGGATTTGGAATGCTACCACCCACCTTACTGTTGTATGCAAACTTTTTCAGCCAGGGTGCCTTTGCATTCTCCTGCACCTCAGAAGGGTAGAACATGAGAAGACATGGGCCCATACCCTGTGTGACACCAGTCATGTCTCATCATCGGTTTGCCATGGAGTCCACTGCAATCACACCATGGGTACTATCTGTGAGGCAGTTTGCAGGAGAACTACGTATATAGTGGTTGATGCCTAGCCAAGTGTGTTTGTGTATAATTCCTGGGTGGAGAGTGGTCTCTGAGTATTTGAAGGGTTGCCTGTATTGTTAACTATTCCATACTGTCACATAGTCATTGCACATGGCACTACACATTTAGGGCTGTGGATTGTCTACACCAACCTCTACAGTGTTTGACAACTGTTGGCCTTGTAATGTGGACATTGGGACATATACTAGGTCATCAATATAATAATTTAGCAAAACCCACCCCCAATGGATCTTGTTATTACACATTTGCCCCAACACCCACACAGGATACTGATGACAGAGGCACACACACACTTGCCAGTACTGAGTTTCAAACCCCTACCTATCTATGTGCTACTAATACAGTGTTACGCATCTGTCGCATGCACCACAGAATTTATAGGATGAATGATGTCCCAAGGTACTTCTAAGGTGAGAAACATCACCAGCCCTTGTAAATACTGGCAATGGGTGATGTAGTGGGTGAGAGATTTCATAAAATACTTTACCCTATACACACATTTGCATTTGCCAGGAGTGAGGTTCAAAGCTCTATCTAACTATGTTTTCAGACCTTTATGTCACACATTTACCACACACACACCACTGACCTTGTACTGCTTAGAATTGCCAACAGGTACTTCTAAAGTGAATATCTCCAGGCCTGCTAAAGTAGGGCACTGAAAAGTGTACTGGAGCCAAAATCTTTAAAGTATGAACGCACACACACACACACACACATATATATATATATATATATATATATATATATATATATATATATATATATATGGACACACACAAACACACACTTGCCAGGAATGAGATTCAAACCCCTACCTATGTAGTTGTTGCTATTACTTTGTTACATATGTAGCACACATGCCACGGACCTTATAGGTAGAGCAGTGTCCAAAAATACCTCAAAGGTGGGTGACATCAACAGCCATTGTAAACTTTTACATTTTGAAATGCACTGGCTGTGTAATGAGAGAAAATACTTCAACCTACAGATATATAGACACGCACACACACACACACACACACACACACACACACACACACACACACACACACACACACACACACTTGTGCAATTGCCAACACTGAGATTAGAACTCCTACCTGCGTAGTGCTTTGCATTACAGTATCACACAGTTATCATGAGCACCACAGAGCTCATATGTTGAAAAGCTCTCCAAAGGTATCTTAAATCATGTCTCTACAAAGACACATACTCTCTCTTACACAAGCACACACATTTTCACAGTTTTCTGGACCAGGATTAGAACTCCTATCTAACTAGTTTGCTACATCTAGTACTACGCAGTTATCACAAGTGTCACAGAGTTCATATGTTAAAGAGCTGTCCAAAGGTATCTTTGAAGGTGAGTGACATTAGCAACAATGCTAATGGAAGGGTAAGGAAAGTGTAGTGAGTGTGACTGGCCTCAAAATCATGTCTCTACAAAGGCACGCAAACACACACATTTTCACAGTTACTAGGACTGAGACTAGAACACCTACCTAACTAGTTTGCTACACTATAGTACTACTCAGTTATCACAAATGCCATGGAGCTTATATGTTGGAGAGCTGTCTGAAGGTATCTTTGAAGGTGAGTGACGGCTTTCCTTTAGCACTGCTGCTAAGGGAAGTGTAGTCAGTGGAATGGCCTCAAACTCATTCATCTAGAAACACACACACACACACACACACACACACACACACACACACACACACACACACACACACGCACACACACACACACACACACACACACACACACACACACACACACTCATACACGACTTTACATTTGAGAGGACTGAGATTACAACTGCTACTTGGATACTTATTTGTACTATAGTGTTACACAGTTATCAAATGCACCACTGAGATTATAAGACTGAGGGCTAACAAAAGGAATTTCTACAGTGGATGACATCAGCACATCATGTGATATAGGCCAATGGGATGTGTACTGGGTGGGAAAGGCCTCATGATGGAATTCTCTCTGTTGCTGTCTGTCTCTCTCTTCCCCATGTCCCTGTGTTATATATGTTTGACATATTATATTATGTTGGCCTTAGATATGTGTGAGTGTTCCTATCCAAAGTGTGTGTGTATATGTGTGTGTGTGTGTGTGTGTGTGTGTGTGTGTGTGTGTGTGTGTGTGTGTGTGTGTGTGTGTGTGAAGTATCAATGGTGTACAATTTGGTGTGCGTGCACAGACATCTGTGAATAACAGATATCTATAGTCCTCTGTGTTGTCAGACATGGGCTTTATTTCTCTAAGTGTAGGATCATGCCCAGTATGACCTTCTATACTGAGTGTGTGCATCCATTCCAGGGAAAGTTGGACTCCAGTTCAGGGTTTTGGGTGCTACAGCTACACCTAGCAACCTGTTTCTACAGGATATCTGCAGATAGGTTGCCAATATGGAGACACAATGGGCGCAACATACGGGGGGACACTGTAACTATTGCTGTCATGCTGCTTGTGTAACATGGTCGGTTGCAGCATATATTTTATGACGTATGTACTGTTTTACACTGTGATGTATCATGTCATCAAGTACTGACAGATATCATTCTTTGCTCACAGTTATTTACCAGGGAAATACAAGCTGAATGAAGCTGAGACCGATATTTTGAGCCATATAGACTACACATTCTGGCACACTCCTGCCATTGTGGAGGGGTAGCTATAGAAAATAGACTGCTTGTTCTGTGTAAATGGTACAGCACCATGGTAGTATGTTGGCTGGGACCCCCTTCTTGTTCTTTTCTCAACTTAACAGAGTGGCCATATCCTGCTGGGGCCATACCTCTCAGCTATAGAGATACACCCAGGTTATCCAGAGGCAGGACTCATATGTCTGGTCAATTTGCCTTCACATTGTGGTTTACAAGCAGTTTTGTGGCTATTCATTCATGGGTTTGCATTCAGGGGATGGTATGGGCAGACATTAGAGTTTCAGTTTTCACACACGCCATGACATCAATGCTTCTACACCCCATTATGAAAGCAATATCTCTGAGGTATCCCTATAGTTGGGCCTTTATCCCAGTAGTATTTATGGCCTGTTCTTGCAGTAGGACATGGGAAGGCATGCTACTGGCATTTGTCAGCATGGCCTTGCATTTGTTTTCTGTTTACTGTGTTTGGTTGTTAGGTAGGACCCCATGACATTCCGTACATTGGCACTATGGGTGAGGCATGGGCCTTTGCCAGAGGACTGTAGGCCATTTGAGAGTGCTGCAGGCCATCTGTAGCAGGTCAGTGCATTCTGCCAGTCATACGTCCCCAGGCTGCAAGCCAGTGGATTACCTTGGGGTAACAGTGGTAAGTGTTTGATGTGTTCTTGTCAATCTTTCCTGTTCATACTGATCCACGAGTCTGGATGTGGTCAGGTTGCTGATTACAGCTAGGGACACAACTACATGGGACACCTATTCAGCATGCAGCATCATGTATGTATTCCCATACAGAGATGGTCTCATGCTGTACTCATTCCCTACAGCAAGGACATGACCTGTGATAAACCTGTGGCTGATCGTGGGGTGAGCTAGGTGCATGTGTAATATATAAGCTACTGGCACCTGACTCACAGATACACCTGGGACATTCCCCTTATGCTGGTTTGTGTGTGGACACGGGCAGCCTGCCAGTACTTTATAACTGTGCCTTTTGTGGTCTGCCAGTGATTGGCCAGACTGCCAGTATTCCATAGTTGAGGGACAACTAATGTGATGCTAACCTCTTCGTATAATTCCAAAGTTGTGTGCAGTTGACAGTTATTTTATATGCACTCTTTGTAGGTTACTTCCACCTGTATACTGTTTCTATATATGGACCCCTATTCATGGTATATCCAGCTTTCCGATGGTGACAGATATTGAAATCTGGACAGTGAGTATGTACAACTGCTGACATGGGTGTAGCTGAGAAGCAATGTGGTTGGCACTGTAGTTGTTGGAACATAGCCCTGTCGACCACTGTACTGAACCTAGGCAACTGAGTCACAACCATCCAGGCCCACATGATGACCACTTCCAGGCAATATTAGACACACAACAGACTTACCACACTGACCCCTGCATATTGTACACATGCAACAATGTAGATTGGGACAACTCTAGTAATCTGTGCTCCAGTGTTGTTACTCCTCAAACATACATGTTACAGCATTTTTACATGGGATTGTGGGGGTGTGCACACCTAAAGACTTTAAGCATTTGCAATGACTGCACTGGTATTTCAGTTACTCTGTTGGCTTCCATTTCATATTGTATTGTGACCTATCATGCAGAAAGGAGGCAGATCAGTAGAGTACACATGTTAGATTTTAATGGCATAAATTTAAGTTTCAGACTTCTTACCTTTCAGAACTAAAATGCAACTGCCAGACCTGTTGTAGTATGTCTCTGTAGGTCTGGATGGGGGCTGTTCACCATTGCCATAATTTGGGGGGCTTAGCCTGGCCTTTCCTTATGTTCATCTACACCTGTCCTGCTGGGTGTGGGGGGTGGTGGGTATGTGATCTCCCTTGACATCCATGTGTGTGATCTACTGACACCCACAGTTATTTGGGCCGTCACATGTATTGCAGTGGGAGCTGTCACCTTGTGTAGTACTTCATAGTATGTTGACACCAGTATTTGTTATGGATTTCTTGCTATTCCGTATAGCTGTCAACTGTCTGCTGCTATCCTATTCAGCCACCCAATTCCTTTGCATGCTTGCATCCATACCATACAAACTATCAAAACATACTACTCTATTCAGTAATTGATAGGTAGGGTGACATACCTTGTTGCTGGGCCAGTATTGAGGACGGTGCTGGAGGGCTGACTATGTTGGATGCACATAGTACACTCCCTATACATGGTAACGCACAGGTAGTGTCATGTTTCACATCCCTTTAACTGTATGTGTGAGTGGGAGAGAGGTATCAGTCCCTGGGTCTCTACAGTGTCAGTGTGTGTGCCATGCATTGCCTCTTTGCCAAGGCCTGGGCATACTGGCCATGCCTCTTTCTGCCTACAGGGGCAGGCTCAGGATGTTCCTCCTCCAAGTCCCTCTGTGCCTGTGCTGGCCTTGGCAATGGTGGGGGGCTGTGTGGCCCTGTCCCATGCTGTTTCTGCTGCAGCTGTTTTTGCAGGATCATATTGTGTAACATGGCACATACTATGAACATTTGTGTAAATGTAGCTGAAGTGTACTGCAAGGCTCCACCAGATATGCCAAGGCAAAGGAACCATGACTTGAGCATCTCAAACACATGCTTTAGAATAATTCTGGCTTGTGCATGTGCCTCATTATGGTATTCTTGTTTAGTTGTGTGTGCATTTCAGATGGGTGTCATCAGCCACAGCCCCAGTGCATAGCCAGCATCTCCCACTAGATGACCATATGGGATGTCCCCCCGGTAAACCCCTGATACAGCTGTGAGCAATGTCAGATGTGGGAGTTGTGATAGCTTCCAGGGCTGCCAGCACTCACATTCACGATAATGCCCTGAACATTGCACATGACCTGGCAGTTGATGGAGAGGAAGCCCTTGTGGTTTATGTAGACCCTACCCTGCTCACCGGGTGGTGTTTAATGTGGATGTGCTTTGCAGTCTATAGCACCAACTACCTCAGGGCATTCTGCTATACGGTGGGAGAGATGCATAATTCTGGTCAATGCCTCATGGGTGTTGGGAAAATATATGTGCTCATTGGCATGTGGTATCATTGCATCCAGGAACTGGTGGAGTACCCTGGATGCTGATGTCTGTGAGACCACCATGATATCCCCAGTTGGTCTTTGGAAGGTACCTGTGGCTAGTATTCTTAAGCCTACACATACCTTGGTATCCACTGGGATGGGTTCCTCTCTGTTGGTTCTGTGTGTGAGGTGGTGACTGCACAGCTGGATGATTTGCTGTAGAATGTCCCTGTCCACCCTATAGTGCTCCACTATCTCCAGCTCATGTAGGCCTTGGTAGGTTACCCTGGGTCTGTACAGTCTTTTCTTCCTCCTCACTGTGGGTCGGTTGTCAGCATTCTCCTCCTCACAACTCTCAGTCTCTAGCACATATTGATGGAGTAAAGCAGCAGCAGCCTCTAACATTTTTAGTTTATTTTGCCAGTTAAAAATCCCCCGTCTGTGTACACCGGTGGTGTAGAATTTGTAGTAAAAAACAGTCTGAAAGGTGTTTGCTTATAGTTTGTTTATAGTAGTGTGCTGGGCTGCTGCATGTGTAATTGGTTGATTCTGATACAGTCCACCTACTAGCGATGCTAGTTCTCCTTGATTGTATTCTTACTGCTATTTCTCCCTTCCCAGTTCATCCCTATTTAAGCCCCAAGGCACGCTGTGCATACCCAGTGCTGAAATGTAAACAGTGCTGACATTTCCTCTTTTATTTTTTTTGTTTATGTTTAAAACCCTGTGCGCAGCGCACACACCCATTTAGGCTATGTATACAGCAAACACAGGCCACAGAGGTCCAATGAGCTTACAGCAAGCATGACACACCCCCTTATGAAGTTATCCAGCTCTTAGACTTGCACTGTTGTATTGCTGCACCTACATGGTTAGGTACAAGCTGACATTTTGAAGAAATATGTGATTCGGTATAACTCCCCTCATTTGCATACCCCAGTGTATAGGTCATTAGTTACTACACTAAAATGGACCCTTTCCTCTTGACAACCAGTGCTCCCTGGTATGTTCACATTCTGCATGACATTGACTATAATGACAAAATGCAGATTTAACTTAAAATTTTTTTTTTTATTTTCGGCACAATCCCATTTGTGTGCCTCTGCCCTATACTTAAATGGCTGAGATCAGCCAAAAAATAAAAAAATTTAATTTTCATAATAATTTATCTACCATTAATGCCAATGGCCTTATATTTGGCCATTTGCATGTCTAATGTACATAATGCATGCTTTTCTACGAACTGTCATGCCTCCGTTTTGTCAGTTGCAGAAATGTACTGTTATTTTCTGAATACATTTCTGCACTGACACTGTTCCAGCATGGAGACCTGGCAGCCTGGTGAATCACTTAATCACCTCATTTGCATGTTTCTCACCAGCAAATTTGGTGATTTGCATGCCGCATGGTTTTCCGTGCTATAACAGTGTAGGGCCGCTCATGCATGTGAAAACGGCATTATCCTGAATCGCTCTACGGCCATTTTCCATGCAGGAGCAGCTACACTGCTCCTGCATGTAAAATACAGCTTCCTGAATCCCAGGATAGTAATTTTAATTAGGATACTTATCAAAATAAATATTTGGGAGTTACTATAACTTCATATAGTAAATAATTACTATTAGTAAGTTATACAAATATAACTAATAAGATTACCCAACTAATTTCAACTTGGAATAAACTATTCTTTACTACAGAAGATAGGCTTATGCTAATAAAAATTATAACATTACCAAAATTTAGTTTTATATTCCATCTTTAATCTTATCTTCTAATAAAAGTTTTAAAAAATAAACTCTAGATTCTAAAAATAAATTCTAGATTACTTAAAATTTTATGGTTTCCTAATAAACCTAGGATTTCATTAGACCAGCATATACAAAGCTGGGAAAATGGTGGTATTATCTTCCCTAATTTTGATCTGTATGTAAAAGCAGATAGTATTCAAATTATAGCTCAATAGTTAAATAATTCATATGATTCTAAATGGAATTGAATCCAAAAAAAATATTACTAATAATAAATTAGTGGCTGATCCACAGGTGCAAATTATATATTACAAATTTTATTGGATATTACAAGATTATTATTTAATTAGTGAAAATCAATACTTTTCTATCCCTTGGTTAATTATATTTTAGCAACATTTAAGAGATATCTAAATAATTATAAAATATGAAAAAAACTTGCTTTCTTATTTCTCATTGCATTCACTATTGCGTGTTTAACAACAAAAATGCTAAATTTTAAAGGTATTTGTTTAATGTTTTGGCATCAGTTCATAAATGGTAATAAAGCACATTCAGCAGAATATTTATTAGCCAGTTATAATTTAAACAGATCAATTGGATAAGTCTGCAAAGCTGTAGAGATTTTGTAAATGATAAATTAGTAGTATCTTTAGACTCACTTATAAAGAGTGTCCCAAAACTAATAGAATTTAAGGATACGTCATATTAATTAAAACTTTATAGGATGTTAAGAATGGATTGTTCCCTTATAGAAATAAAATTTTGTGATTACTCTAGAAGAATTAATAACAGAGTTTTCTGATGAAAATAAAACATTATTACTTAAACCTATAAACAAAACATCTTCGTCACTGTACTGCAAGTTATTTAATTGGAAATATTTACACAGATCTTTTATAACTCCTCATAAGGTTGCAATAATAAATAAAATATCAAATGTTAATTGTTGGACATGTGGTGAAAATATAGTTGCAAACTGGCTACACATGATGCTTGAATGTAAAATAATATATCCATTTTGGAAGGAATTTAGACATTTTTTGCAAGTGTTGTAGTCAGATAAATGTATAATAATTAATTCATTAAGATTGCTTAATGTTCCAGTTCCAGAAGTTATTCCAAGAACACAAGTGTCTCTATTATGGTAAATTTTAGTGATTGCAATAAAAGTTATTACTTTAAATTGAAAATGAAAAATATATTATTCTCTGAATTTATAAATTTAGCAAAAATTATATGCAAAAAAGAATCATTTACCATTACAGAAAAACTCCACCTTAGAACTAAAACAATCTTTTTTACCCTATCTCTTTTTTTCTGAGTTATTTTAACATGTCAAAATCACTAAAACTGCTTCTTGTAGAATTTTAACATTTTTTTTGCAAAGTGGTTGTCAATGGGGTTTGACATATCATCATGATCGTATTTTCCTTCAAGACTTTCTCTTTCCCATAATCCATTTCAAGTCTGCTTTATATGAGGCGTGCTAGACATAAGGAAGTAGTGGTGTATTCCCATTCCACTGACATATAATCGGAGTTGTGTCAGTCACTCTCATCTTATATACTGTCTGTAACTGGACTGCTTCTTTTATTTCTTGAATGGCCCTCATTGTGTGTGTTTCAGTAGGGTGTATATTAGAACACTGACAGGACAAAAGAGGGAATGCCCTTACATTGACATATCTTAAGCAAAACCACTAAATCTCGAATGTCCAGAACAGCAATTTTTTTCCCCAGGGAAAAAAATCGGGGTCTATATTATATATTATAAGTTTCAAAACTTCAAACCTCATATGTTCGACAACATATGAGTGAAGTTTGAAACATCGAAAATATAATAAAACATTAAAATATAAACTTTCCTCAATGCTCTGAACAGGGGAGCAAGCCCCCATGCACCCCCACACCCCTCTACTCAAATATACCAACTCTGAGATCACACGTCAGTGCAGAAAAGGGAAATTTTCCTATTCTGTGCCGTACTGAGCCATTGCTTTCCACCTTTCAGCTTTTTAAAGTTCAATCATATGGTGTCTACCATATGACATTCAAACTTTAAAACGTTCGAATGATTAATAGGGACCCAAAAAATCACCATGGGCCATTGTTGGGAATTTGCCATTTCCTCCACTGTAGTGCAATCTCAGAGTTGGTATATTTAAGTAGGGAGGGTGTGGGGGTCACACTGGGAGTTGTGGGGGAGAAGCCCCCTACTTTAGTTTGTTTGTCTGTTTGTTTTTTTTTTTGTTGGCCCAGCTAGGAAAAAAAATCACTGTTCTGGCCATTTGAAATTTAGTGGTTAAGCTTAAGATGTGTCGATGTAAGGGCATTCGGTCTTTTGCCCTGTCGACGTTCTAATATAGACCCTCTCAGTATACTAAGGAATTATGCATCAGCAACCAAAACAGTTGCTAAATTGCAGGCCTTTGTTCAAAGTATCTTTTGGTAGTCCAAGATGATTTGACAGCCCCCCCACCCCTACACATTGGTAAATGTGCTGATACTTTACAAGAATTATAAGAAAAAAATATTTTCTGACTTTTCTCTAAATGTCACATACATCTTTGAAACTACATTCAAGTCATCTTAAAATGTGAAGTAGTATCAACAACAAGCATTTAAAGTTTAAAACTTGGTATTTAAATACTGGGATGCTGCCTATGTAAATTTGTCAAAAGAGGTGACAACTGGCTTTGAACTATTGACTGATTTAATTGTTATGTTTTGATCTGAAAGGTATGGCTACATTAGAAGCAGCTGTGAATCACTGTAAGTTATCTTCCACTCTGCAATAAAGACAATGGAAAACAGTTTCCCACCTCTCTGTATTGTTTACAGCAGCCTGAGCTCCTAAATACCGTTTTTTTCTGTGTCTGTGGTATGTCATGCAAGGGTAAACAAATTCCTCTGAAACTCATTAGAGAAGTTAAGTTTAAAAAACGTGAGTGGTCTTTCCCTTTCTTTGATACCAAAGTAAGGAAATGAAAGTTTTATAAAGTACAAACAGGTTTCTGGTACTTACACAGTACTGGAATCATACTGTAGGGAGAAAAGCAACCTAAGAATTGAGTTAAACTGTAGGAGAAGGTGGAGTTTTCCTTTAAGTTGAGAATATCTAATATCATGCATCAGTATATTGCATAGAAAAAGTTGATTGAGTTACTTGATAAATACTAATGATATTTGTATTTATTTTTAACAAAACCCTTGATATGGTGGAGTGTAAATAGTTTTTATTTGTTGTGTTTTAATAATATGTTTGCTTTGATATATTGTGATTGCTGATAAAAACTGAATAAAAAATTAACAAGAAAAAGAACAGTACAATATAATCAGATACTGCTGAATCATAGCGTGAAGATGGCTGTTATGTTTGAAGCTAAGTTGACTGAGATAACTGACAAATATTTATTGAGGGAGGAAGCAGAATGAAAAAAAATAGCCCCAACTGGTTCCACTTAGTATAATCCCTCAACATAATATAAAGCTTAATGTGGAGTTACCCAAGGAACATAATTTCTGGTACAAGCCATATCCACCCTCGTTAAAGAACCTATAATCCATAGACACTCATTATTATTTATTGCAGTTTAAAGTTTTTCTACATTTGGTACTCTTCCTTGGTTTACCTCCTCACATTAGTTTGACATATATGTATTGTCTATCACCTTATTCATTTTTTTTGCACAATGTTTGTACAGGAGTTGATGTATTGAACTGTTGAATTACCTACAATAATGTATACATTTAAGAATAGTTCAATAAAAGATCACAATCTATTTCTTCTTCATTTCCAGTACACTTTATTCATGCAGTCCCCTATCTACTACAAAGGAACGTATAGTTCTTCTACAAACATACTTTCTGTTTCTTTCCAATCACATGACCTTCAAAACTCTGTATACATTTAAGGCCTACTGCTGAATCTGGGCCATGATTTGGACATGAGCTCTGTATGATGTGAAGGACAGAACCATAGTTGGAGCATAGATTTGGAGAACTTGTCTACTTGAGAACAATTTTAATGTTGATGTTCATTACTCAACATATGACATAGAATTTTCTTGTAAAAAGGATAGTGATTTGTCCAGCTAAAGTTTCTGCCACATTAAATTTCTATTTCTTCATCAAATTGTAAGGATGCAATACAATATATATTTTTTTCCAGACATTGTTGCCAGGACCAGGCATTGCTTCACCCATGATATATCCATGCTGTATTGCAGTTTTTTTTTATTTAAATGACCATGGCTTTTCCAGGACTAAGTTTCCTTATATCAGTATTGTACCTTACCTACTGCATGGTGGATCTTGGTTCAGTAGTTTGTTTAAATCCTGTCTTGGTTAACTAGAAACAATTATTTTCCAAATTATCCAAACTTTCCTTAGAATGGAAGTATTTTCCATCCTATTTTTAAAATAACCATATTCTTCAGAAAAGAAACAATCTAAGACTATAAACAAAATGTAGAATTAAAAGACAGAAAGCCAAACAGGGCAGCTGAAATCCCCACTGAAGTTGCATAATGCTTATACAAGTCAAAACAATTGATCCAGGAGTAGTCCAAGTGCAAAACAGGGCAGCTAAAATCCTCACTGAAGTAGCAAAATGCTTATGCAAGCCAAAAAATCGATCCAGAAGTAGTCCAAGTGCAAAACACAGCTTTATTAAATTCACATAAAACAGATAAGAGTTTCCATCCCAGAACACTAGAACTGCATCAGATACAATAAAATTGTAAAGTCCCCCTTATAAAGACATGTGGAAGGCATCATAATCATGAAATGAAAAAAGACACACCCCCTTAAAGACATAACATTAAAATGCAGTAAAAAAATTGCATATAATAAATATGCTATATAAAATAGTTTGTTCACTATTAAAATGGAATATAAATATGTAAAGATGTATAAATTACAGTATTAAAAAGTGTTTATAAAAAATAATATTTTTTTAAATATATAATACCATGTAATTTATATGTCTAATGCTTTGAGCTTTAAAAGGGAGCTGATTGAAATATTTTCATTTAATCCTGGCCAGTTACCTGCACCAAAGTGTAACTGCCAGTAAAGCTCTCTCTTTTCTAAGAGTGTGGACCAGGCTCCACCTCTAATGTCTGTCCTTATACTGTCTATTACAAAAACAATTAAACATATGTTCTTCATTTTCCAATATGTGCTTGCTCAAAGCATTGGTTAACTTTTTTGTTTTGATCTTATAGAGGTGCTCATACATGCGTTTTTTTAGTTTCCTCTCAGTTTTGCCAATATAAAAACAGCAACATTGGTTACAAACAGCACAATAAATCACTCTTTCACAGTTACAGTTGCATTTATGATGAATTTTAAAATTAATATTGTTGATGTTAAGTGTCCCCTTCCTTAATGTATTTAGAAAAGTGGCATATACCACATTTGTTCATATATCCAAATTTGTGCTTAAGTTCAATTTGTTTTGTTTCAAATGCATTTTTTAGGTTCCTACCTTTCTTATAAACTATGGTTGGAACTATATCAATGAAGGGTCTAATAGCTTTATCTTGTCTTAGGACTGACCAATCCTTATTAAGTATTTGTTTTATTGCAATGCTGTTGGAAGAAAAGACAGTTATTAAGGTAGTCCTGTAGTCACTAATACATGAAGTAGTGGCTTGAATGGTTATGTCATTATAAGTGTTAGGGCTCTGGTGTCCTAAATCTTCTCCTAGCAAAGGCAGATAGAAAGCCCTTTCTCTTTTATTAACAACTTCAAGTAAAATCTCCATGACAAAACTAACAGGATATCCTCTTTTCAGAGCCATGGCCTAAAGCTAAATGCCAAAAAGTGCATAGTCATCCCCTTTGGAAAAAACAAAGTGCCCACAAATTACCACATAGGTGGTAATCCATTAAGTACGGAAGACGTAATTAGGGACTTGGGGACCCAAGTAGATAGCAATCTCTTCTTTGACAATCACATTGCCAAAGTGGTTAGAAAGACCTTCTATATAGCCCACCTTATCATGAAAGGGTTTACATCTAGATCAAGAGAGGTCATTGTGCCCCTCTACTCATCACTTATCAGGCCCATAATTGAGTACAATGCCCCATTTGGGATGTACCTTACCTGACACCTTCAGCAACTGGAAAGATCCCAAAAGTATCTCACCAAGAGGATCAAGGGGCTCAAACAGATGCCCTATGCAGTTAGGCTAAAGAAACTCCAGTTCTACTCAGTTGCATACTGCCTATTCAGAGGCGATCTGTGTCTGACGTATAAAGCCATGTCCAACCCAGAATTAATGGACATGCTTCACCTCAGGAAATCTAAATCCCTTAGAGCTACATGCTCCAGGGACTTGAACCTCAGCACAGAAATAAACAGGACATGCTGGAGGGACAGATTCATATGCCAGAGGCTCCCCTCACTCTGGAACAAAATCCCAATCCATGTCAGACAGAGCCCCTCACTGACCCTCTTCAAGAGAAATCTTGACGAATGGATGGGAGATCGTAAGTTTACCCCTGGGATCTCTTCTGTGTTGCTGCTTGACAGAGGTACAGTAAACAAACCTTAAAAGGGCTACCTTCTGTGACCTACTATACAGAGGCACAGTCAACAAATCTAAAAGGGTGGCGAAAGCCAAACATACTCTGGCTAGGCTTATAAATGCCCTAGGGCAGATAGCCTAGTATCAGCCTATGAACCTATGAACCTATGAGTGTATCACATTCAGACAAAAAAATCTTCCATAATAGACACCATCCATGCAGCACGCACAAATTGTCCCTTCATTATAGCCATCTTCTGTTTAAGTGAATGAGAACTTGAATAGTGAAGTAAAGAATTCAAGTATGTCTCTTTTCTGATGATTTTTGATATACATTTCTTATTTTGATAATCCTTAACAAGGAAAATGTCAAGGAAGGACATTTCATCTATATGATGTGTATAAGTAAACTTTAAAAGTTGTGTGGTGGAATTAATATAAGTAATAAATTCATTAATTAATAACTCAGGTCAGTCCCATAAAATAAAAATATCATCCAGATATTGAGTATAGTGTTTGATGTAACCATAGAATCTCGAGGGAAAAAGGAATTTCTTCTCCCACTGTGTCACAACTATATTGGCATACAGACCACCACATGCCAACTCTATAGCTACCCCTTGTTGTTGTAAAAAGATTTCGTTGTTAAAAAGAATGAAATTGTTTTTTAGCACAATTTCCATGAGGTGAGTGTAGAGTAATACATCAAAATGAACAACTTTCTTTGCATAAAGGAACTCACTGAACCAATCAAGACCAATATGGTCAGGATAACTGAGTAAAGGTCTTTTATGTCAATAGTCAAAAAGACAAAAGTGTCTTTGAAAGGTATCTTGTTGATAGATTCAAGGAAGCTCCAGGAATCTTTACAGATATGAGCTTCATTAAAAACAAAATGTTTTAATTTTTGTTGTCTCTGTCTGTATTAAGATATTGTTTATGCATTGCAACACTTTAATACAAAGCTATTAACTAATGACTGCTAATTAAACCAATAACACAAAACTGTAATTGTAAACCCTTTATTCAGCAAATTAACATATCTGTCATTTCTAATATACCTTACACAACCTAGACACATACGGTTACCCTTTTTTCTAACTGGCCACACCCAATATGTCTTTCTGAGCAATTTAGCTGTGTCAGCTGAACTGAAATGTATTTTATCTTTAAACCATAAATATGCATGTTTCTGTCATAACCAATTTTTTTAAAATCTGTACATTTGCACAAACTACTGCATGCAAATTCTTACAAGTATCATCTGTGTGCACTGCTGTATATTCTGTATCATTTTTATTTTCCATAAAATATTGTTACTGAAGTCTAAAACAACATATAACTCTGATGACATGTTCATACCTAGTATAGAGCTGTTACACATTGAACTGTTAGCTGCTGTAATATTTGGCCCTTTAAATCCTGACAAGACTGCATTTGTGTCATCTAATAAAGGTCTATTTGTAACTGAAGTTTACTTGTCTGTATTAATCAGTACATTATTCCCTAATTTTCCTGTAAACACTGAACTATTGTCATTTCTTTTAACCTAAAACAATGACAGATAAATGCTCTGGTTTGGTGCTGGACTGCCACACCCTTCACAGATACCTATGGCATGTGTTTTTTCTTTATTTTGCTCTGAATTAATAGCAATTTTACAATGAGCTGAAGTCTGTGTTTCATGTATGCTGGAATTAACTTTAGCAAAATCTGCACTCTGATTCCTCTTATCCCACCTCAGTGCAATACTTGAAGAATTTCTGGACTCCATTCTTCCATGGTTATCAACGACTCAATTAAACCCAATTCAACAAAATTCAAGATGATGAAATCTCTGTCACAATCAATCCAACACACATTTCTTACCTTCCTTCTGTTATTACTTTTGGAGTGAATAGATTGGAATTTGGTTGGAATCAGTGCAGTGGGGTAACCATGTCTTAACTGTTGAAATGTCTTTTACCTTGGGCTATTGGATAGTAAGCATGATAGACTAGAACAGGTGCTAAATTATATTGCAAGGTTGCTGTTGTGAGTACTTAAATGTTGTCATGTAATATCCTTGCCAAGGGATTGGCACTGGCTGCCAGTACCTATCATGACTACTTTTAAGATTATGCCACAAAAACACTGACATTGAGAAAAACTTTAATAATAACAGCAAAGCTTTCGGGACTATACCCTTCTTCAATACTACAAACAATTCAAAAATCAAAGCAGTTGAATTTAAGTAGGAACCAAACCCATCACATGATTGCAGCCAGCCAACCATGCAATGAAAACACATGCATGACAAAATTTAATGATAAATAATTAAAATAAATAATTAAAAGGACAGCAATACATCAATAAATCCAAACTTTAAAATTTAGTATGTTGTAGCCTCACTAAAATTGGTTTTAAAGTTATAGTTGTGTTACAGTCAGGTGAATGGTCAGCAGCAAAACGCAAAATCCATTCATATTCCTTAATTTCTAGGAAGCTGTTAATATCACCACCTCTCATAGATGCATACACCATATCTATCACCCTGAATTTAAATTTATGGGTATCTCCATTGGTACTAATGTGCTTATATAATGCATTATTTTCATTCTTTCTCCTAATATCGGATTTGTGTTCAATAATGCGCTCTTTAAGTTTTCTAGTGGTCTTACCTACATAAAAACAAGAACATTGAGTGCAGGTAGCTAGATAAACCACATTGGAACTAACAAAATTGGCTGTAAGCTTAAAAATATATTAATTTCTTGTAACAGGATGGATAAATCTCTCACTTCCTTTACCATAGATATCAGTGCAACATGTACAATTCAAACAGCTAAACGTACCAAACCTTGTACTAACTTGAGGAATTTGTCTACCAGTAAAGTCCTTGTAACATAGCTTATTTTTCAAAGTTCTCATATTCATATATAAGAAATAGTAAGTATATTACTTACTTCTGGGGATGCCATCAAAACAAGCCAATTTTTTTCTATAAGTACTTACGTAAAAGCATAGAAGATATAGCTAAGGCCAGATATGTAACAACATTTAACATTAAAACCAAGTTTATTAAAAATATTATAGAAAAAAAATTGTTTTTTTTTTATGGCACGTAAAAATCCACTCCCAAACATTAGCGGACCGGAGTTCCGCTGTGGCGACCCCTAACCGGGATAAGCCGAAAGACACAACAACAACATTATTGATCTTTTAGCTTATTTCCTTTCTCCAGTACTATATTAGCCTGTGTCCATCTCTTCTTAACCTCTCTTGCCATGAGACAAGTCCTCAAAGCTGCTTTTAGACCCAGCCATAAAAATGCAGTTCATTCCTTTCAAAGATGTTATCCAAAACTACCTCATGGATTTAATTTCTAATCATCACCTGCTATTCTTCGGTCCTCCATTAATACTAAGCCCATCTATATGTATGTTATCAGTCTTGCTTTTGCACCATAACTATTGACACAGCTGCAGGAGTGTGATCTGAAATATATTGATCTAATATTGTAATCTACCTCTCTCTTGCCCGATCTTCCCTGCCTATAAGAAAATAATCCATCCTACTGCCCTAAGCTCCTTGGTCTCTAGAAAAGGGAACTGCTATCTTTTTACCTTGTGCCTCTCGCCATATATCAATTCAATCTTATTCTATTATTTTTCTCTTCAACCACTCCTGGGTCCTAACATTATATCAGGCAGTGCAGTGGTGTATTAGTTAACATTGTCACCTCATAGCAAGAAGTTCTCTGGTTCAATTCTCAGCTGGGGTGCATTCTGTGTGGAGTCTGCATGTCCTTTCTGCATTTGCTTGGGTTTCCTCCAGGTGCTCTAATTTGTTCCCACATTCCAAACACATGTGTCTGGTGTGTTTCTCCATGGGCCTCTGCTGAAAATGGGTTCTGTCCTATTTGAATTTTCCCAGTAAACAAATGTTAAATAAATAAATAAATAAAATATATATATATATATAAATAAATATATATATATATATATATATATATATATATATACATTTCTGGATTTAACATAACATTGAAGTCTCCTTCTAACACCTGTATATCCCTGTGTTCTATTACTGAATTCAAATTTGAAAAAAAAAAGTCCCCTAAAATATTGGGTCCTCAGTATAGGGCACATATATATTGCCGATCACTATTTTACTCCTTTGCGTTATACACTTCCATATAATGCGTCACCCTTTTAAACTTACTCTACAAGTTTCCATCTTAACTTTTAGGTTCTGATGAACTCAAATTACCACTCTTCTCCTCCCTACCGTCCCTTAGTTTTGTGATCCTTTGCTATGCCTGGGTATTTCTGCTGCTGTAACCTAAACACTTATCTAATCTTTAATAAATGTCTTGTAATAGGGTCACTTGACTTTAAATACGCTAATTTCTGAAAGAACTTGCTTACATTTAATGGGGTGTGAGCACCCTCCTACATTCCAAGAAATAAATTTAAAGCACTTAGCCTTACTGCCACCTTTAGTCAAGTTTACCTCTGTTAACTATTCCTCACCTTGGTCCCCTCCCCTCAACAAAGGTTTGTTGAATTAACTCCCTGGCTGGGATATAACTCCTTTGGCTGTAATATATGAGGCAAAACACGTTACACATCTAACACATGTAACAAAACACACAACCTACATGCAGCACAAATTAGTTCTCTCGTATTACAGTGGGAACAGAAAAAAAGAACAAAGTTTTTTCATTCCCATCGCTGCCAACCAGCACAAATGGAGTCAGTACTCCTGAAGCAAATATAGCTACATAGTCCACAAGTATTGTGGATCAGTTGCTAAATATGTATTTTCAGATCCCCATAAGCCTCTTACATAAAACATGCTAAACGTTTTATAATTAAAGAAATTCTTAATGTCTCATACATTTAACTCACATGCACCAAAAATTATATCTGCTGTTTTACAAGAATTTAACAAAGAAAACATAGTAAGAGAGAAACAGTATGTTAAATTGACTGAAAAATGTAATTTTTTTTATTTACCACTTTTTCTGTGTTCCAAGAAACGTTCCCTTACTATGTGATGACCCACATAAAAGGTATGAGTAAGAAGCCAGAGGTCCTCTCAGCTCTGACCTGTAAAAGGTCATCCCCCATCATGCTCTTAGTATGACCTTTTTTTCCAAATCTCGTATGAAATTGGAACATTATTATACAGAATCCCCACCAATATAAAGATCACCTTGAATGAATAAAAGGCCATAATTAGCATGAAACTGCAATATAGAAATCCTAATTCCATACGTTCTTCAGAATAGATGTATATTTATGTCTAAATTTCATGTGAGTCTATATGTGTTATACATCCCCTGGTACTTCTTTTTTAATACACACTAATTATACATGGTCTGAAAATCACACTTGTCACTTGTATATCAGTTAAACATCAGCGGATAAAACAGCCTCTATTTTACACTTACTTTCAGGTATTCCTCTCTTTCCACTTCTGGGCAGTGTTGCCCCAGCTGGACATTGGTCATGCAGCCCCATGGTTAAGTCTCTGAAGTCCACCATGGTATGTTAATAGTACTCATCCTATGTATCAGAGTCGGATCTCTCTTTCTTCCATTGTTGTTTATTTTGTGTAGTACTCACTTGTCTCACAATCTGTTCTACACCCATGTTGTTTACTCTGGATCCTGTTTTTTTTACTAGGAGATGTGTCTTCTATGGTCAAATTTGCTTGAGTTTCTGGCAGTGCTAATGTTTGTTACTTCATTCCTCTCAATATTTACATTGTCAGTAAATGTTCTGTCTAGTGTGTCTCTTTTATCTGTCAAATTCAGTCTCCCTGATGAAATATGAATAAAAATAGCTAGAATTCATAGAGTAAGGAATTCTGAGGGTTGTGAAGGTGGCCTAATGGTTAAGGTGTTTGCCTTACAAATACAAGGTGCAGGGTTTGAGTCTCACAAGGGATAAGGTGCAGGGTTTGAGTCTCACAAGGGATAATTGGCTAGGCTTAAAATGACTCAAACACAAAGTGCAGGGTTTGAGTCTCACAAGGGATAATTGGCTAGGCTTAAAGTGGCTCATAAGGGCAGTTAGCTTAGTACTAACCTATGAATCTAAACTGCTAATGCTGCCCCATCAAGCTAGGTACTAATGCCACTTGAATCATACAATGTAAAAGGGTGGCTGGTTAACTCTAGTCATAGGGACAGGGGAATACATTCTCAGAGTGGGCAGATTAAATTTATTGAGGACTTTTCAACATATTTGTATAAGAAAATGAAAGAGACGGATACAGTTATAAGACAATTCCAATCACATGGCTGTCTACCTTTACTACCACTGTCTTCCCCTTTTTGTCCTGATCTTCACTAATTGTTATTAATACGTTGATGCTTTCCTCTCACAATGTGTCATTCTTTTAAACACAATGCCCCAGCTCATGGCATCAGATTATTTATTGCACATCCATTTACATTATCTTTGCATTCCATTTACTTCCCTTACTCCACAGCTTAGAAAAGTCAGTAATGGTCTCCAATGATCTGTGAAGGTCATTTCTTTATAAAACATCCCTGCTTCACACCTTTAACCTCTTCTTGTCCTCTGTGTTTCATTCTTTTTTAAGGGGGCATCTATCACTGAACCTTTCCTCCAGCCCTTTTCCAACCTCACTCATGCTTCCTCGTGTTTGCCTGACGACCATCTTACTGCCACCATTAACATGCACACCTTCAATTGAGTTTGTATGCTAGTAAGGGCTAGTCTATTGGACATAAGTCACTGGACACAGATTACCAAATCATTCCTCCACTTGAATGCATTTCCATGGATACTAAATCGCAGCCTGTATTTCTACTATCCATCGTCTATGATTTTCTCATGCTTTCCATCATTTGTGAAACCATATCACTACATCCACGCACTCACATACCTGAGTTCTACCATTTCATACTGCAAAGGCAGTCGAGTCAATTACTTTACTGCTACTCCTGCATGCCTTAGGTGTCATAACACAGTAGATAAGCTGACCCTCTAATGAAATTTAACCCATCAGTCCTTCCATTACTCACACTCTTTGGCCTTCTAACTGCATGACTTTCTACTATGCACCCATATTTTTGTATGGAGATATGGAATTTTAACTATAAATTGCCATGGTGTATTTAAAGAGAGATCTCCTTTTTCTACCCTATGCCCATACCTTAACATAGCGTAGTCTTTTAATAGCTTCTTCAACCAGTCTAGAACAACAACCAGTCTAGAACAAAGCCTACTTAGTCTTGACCCGCAAATCTTTTACTTAAACTCTCTTTTCTTGCATTATCTTTTCATGGCTTTTATTCAAGGACCTCTGTCTCCATCATTTGGTGCATAATGGCTCACAGTTTCCCCTTCTCTTCCATCTGCATTAAAGCTTTTATTTCTAACTCATTCACTCACATTACTTTGATGTTGCATTTTGTCTTGCTTCAGTTATTTCTCCACTCATATCACTCTCATTTCCTCCCGCAAAGCTCCAGTGTTACTCGTTAGCAACTTATAAATTATGATTTCCAATTTCTTTTCCATTTTGTCATTTTCTGCCACTAAAAAAAATTCCAGGAGAGTAACAAACTCTTCTGACTGTGATAAAGCTCAAAAATAAGATGTATCACTGATTATAAAAAAATGGCATTACTCAGGATAGAGCTCATTGTTTCAAACCACCTCAGGAATCTTAGCACTATAGTGCCATCCAGTCACTGAATTCTTGAATTCTTCCACATTGACTCATGATATCTACAGGCTGGTTTTCCACACATGCTTTGCTACAACTGTCATGAAGTCAGTTATCCTTGGGGGATGCAAGGATTAATTCACTGTTATATATGCATTGTACATATGACCTTTGTGGGGGCTCCAAGATTTATATATATATATATATATATATATATATATATATATATATATATATATATATATATATATATATATATTTTTTTTTTTGAAAGAAGTGATGTTTAATTTGGATCAGTGATACTGTTACAGCTTTACTAGGATATTATGGAGCATTTTTTCCTATGCAAGCATTAGTTGTCAATGGTATCCAAGTGTCACATGGAATTTAGCCAAGGTGACTTATCTGTTTTAATTATTATTCACTAACCTCATCATGGTCTGTCTAAAATTTATAATGGAAGAGCTGCACTTGCAAAGATATGCCCTTTGACCCTGCCTGAGTGGACTGCATCAAGAAACCAATTATTCAAGAAACCAATTACCAAAATTCAGGCCTGCTAACTCATTCTTGCCTTACTGAGTATAAATTCCCTGAGGGTTTTATTTATGTGATCATCTCAGCACTGCAGTTCCATTATGTCACAGGTGATTAATCTTTCATCTGCATTAACATTGCTGTCAGAAGATAATCTTACTGTCTAAGTTCAGGTCTCAGAATAATACAGTATCTCCTTCACTTTTACAGAAGTAGGAGAGGATTTAGTGCATATTTTTGTTCTTTGCAGATAATTCATACCTTGTGTCTTAATTCATGGGCCGTCCCTCCCATCTTTCACACATTATGCATAATGTGTGGCTTAGGCTGGTCTTATTACTTTTTACAGTGCTGTTATCTTTGAAACCACTGCCTGGTCAGCACCTTCCACAGGCTGTACTGAGCTGTAACTGAAATTGATGACTCTCTATTTCTAACAAATCAGCATCCCATTGTCCTGTGCCAGTACTGATATGAATGACGGCACAACTGCCTTTTAATCCAAGTATATTCTTTGAACAACCAGTTGTTGTTTCTGTGATGTCTTGCCTGTTCTGCCTTTACTCATTACATAATCAGTTTGTTCCAGTTATTCATACATTCATGCAAAGCTAGTTTTGGTTATCCATCCCTGTGTTCCAAGCTGTAGTGCTCCAGTTATTGTCAACACAACATAAGTGTACTGAGATCATGCTGCTGTCATTGAAAACTGGCATTAATTTCCATTTGTTTTCCTTTAGCAGTTTCACATATCACCTTAAAAACATTTCACCTTGGTATTTATTTTTTATGTATTAGCTTTTGTTTACCAGGATAGTCTGAATGGGCACAAGAAGTAATCCTTTAAAGTGGAGGCCCAGGGAGAAAAGATCTGCACAAAAAGTCAAGGAATACACAGATACTGTTCAATAATATTTACATACAATAGATTAGTAAAGTCGGGGAACTCAGAGATACATAACAAGTAGTCCATACAGTGGATACAGCTTCACACCTCTCAAATGTACAGATTTTCGCAGAATGTACAGATTTTTGCTTTAAATTTTTGTTTGATTCCTCATAAAATTTGCATTTTTCTGGCAAATCACTAAGGACTAAAGTCACTAAATAATACTAAACAATGTGAGATATTTGAGTTTCAGATCATATCCTTCAGAAAATACATAATGATGCAAAACCTGTTATTCTAGCAATGTTTAAATTTTTTAGGAGCAATATTTAAAATGTGTCCCTATTTTTGGGACATCGTCTCCTCCATTATTTTTGGCTTTGTCCAGATTTCTTGCACTGAGAGGTTGAGAGGTATGATGAACATTTTAAAAAGTTAGTAGTATCATATGCAAACATCAGAGTGCATCATTTCCCATGTCTTTATATACACACTACATAACGTAGGGAGTTGTAGGACATCCACATGGGGTAGTTTTGAGTAGGCTGTCAGGTGCAGTATAGTGGTATAGTTATGAAAAGAGGAGTAGTGGAATGAATAGTACTGGTTGTCAGTGAATGTTAGATAATGAGCGATAGTCCTCAGCCAGGAGCAGAGCAAGAACAGAGACCAGTGTCTTGATGGTATTGTTTACTTTGCAGTTTAAATATTGTGAGTCTATTTAAAGGTAAGAGGCAGGGAGTTCCACATTCTGGAGACATATAAGGGGGGAAAAGGAGTCACCAGCTAAATTATGATGTAGAAATTAGAAGAGCCTGGTCTGAGGAGTGTAACAACGTATTTGAGGAATAAAGTTGTAGTATATATGACAGGGTGGGGCACCGGTCTGCTAAGGAGTTTATGTGCAAACAGTAGCTGGGAAAATCTTGAGGAGGCAATTTCAGTCATGTGAGCTGTTTAAGGGACAAGCAGTGCTATGATTTACTGTGCATATCAGTGGTATATTTAGCATTTTTATTGCAGCATTGGTCTAGGCTCTTTACTAGTGTGCATTGTAAATTAACCAATATTGGTGAAGCATAGAGAAGAGATGGGCAAAGAAAGGGAGAGGCTACTTATTTTCTGGTAGTTGGAGTGAGATAAAGTTGAATCTTGTAAAGTGCTGCAAGTTTTTGATGATTTTTCTTTACCACTTTCCTTATATGAGTATCAGATTTTAGGTTTTTATCAATAGTGGCTTTGTATGGGATACTGCTTCAATGTGGGTTTGATTTGAGGCGGTTAATACAAATAGACGTTTTTGTTTGGTGTGCTGTTTAGGGGTGAATAGGATTACTTTTGGGACCGAGAAACAGTTGAGCACAGACAGCCATATTTCAATAGATGTAAGGGATTCTTCTGATGATTTGATGAAGTTTGTCTAGGTTAGAGGAAGATCATATAAGAGAAGAGAAGAGTCATCAGCATATTACATGATGGTGGAATGCTGGCTGGCTCTATGGAAGTCATTTATGAATATGCTTAGGATAAATGGCCAAGGATTGATCCTTGAGGGAGGAAGAAGGTGTAAGAATTTAATAAATTAACAGATTGAGCTCTTCCTCTGCGATAACTTTCAAACAATGACAGGGAGGTGGTATCGAGCTCAAGGGAAGAAAGTTTATGAATGAGAAGTGTATGGAATAATGTATCAAAATGATATATACAAAAGTGGAATAGGTTGTTTTTACAGCTTTTTTTTCACTGACATTCATGTATGTAAAGAATACACATTATTAGTTTGTAATAAACTTATTAATACAATAGTAGCACTTATGGTAACTTAATTAAAAGAGGGAAATTTCAGGTAAAATACTAAATAAATATTAGGTATTCAGTGCATCTTTCCCAAGTGCTACCTCATCTGATAAGCAATTATGTATTGGACAACCAAATTTAAAGGTACAAAAAAAACAGTACTTTAAAAAATTAATATACTGATCATCCAGAAATAACTGATTATTTTCCCTAAATTTCCCTTTCTTCAAATAATTAAAAACCTTTATATTCATAAAAAAATAGTAATCAATAATATAGGATAATTACAAAACAATGATGAAACACTGCCATGTTTATTTACCAAGATAAGTTGCTCCTTTAAGGTCCTTCCTCTATTTAGAAAATTGACTTTTTGGTATATGCATCTCAAAAATGCTGCATCTGGGTTGAATAGTTAGGCGGGATATCAAAAAGAAAGAGTAGAAGAGTTCAAGCTCCCTCATTCCTCCTCAAACAGCATCCAACCCCTGACAGACTTTATACTGTAGTTATAGATGAGAAGCCATTACTTGTGTTTTTTCAATTGAGAATTGGGTTGGGGATGGTCGAGCACTGGGTTGGGCATGTGGGTATCATAGATCTGTGGGCAGGGCTGGCACAGGCAGGCCTACAGCAAGAAAGTGTTAAATTAAAGTGCAGATTTTTTACATTTTTAAGTTGAGCTGCCCACTATGTAGTTCCTTGTCAGATGAGGTAGGATATAGAAAAGAGACACTGAGTACCTCAGTGGCACTGAACTTCTTTGCTACAGCTGCAAGCTCTGACATAGTTTGCATGTCAATACAGTGGCTAAATGATGATGATAAACTCTCCTTTCTACATTTAAAAATCCTACTCATGTCTTATAAACAGTAGATTCATTGTACTTCAGCTTCATAAGCACTTGTTTTCAGACACTTTACTAATTAATAAAAATTAGAAAGAGTACAAAGAATAGATGTGCAAACGGGAATCATAACAGAGCAAACAGAACAAATAAACAGTTAAAGAGATACAACTGCAAATAGATAGTAGCCAGATAAACAATGTGAGGCCATCACACTAGACTAAGCCCCAAGGCATAGCAATGTTGTTATAAGATGAAACCTAATAATCAAGGGACATCAACCAAAAACCATTTCAAATAAATGGGTCTTTAGCCTTTTCCTAAAAAAAAACAAAGTAAGAGAGCCTCATAACTAACCAGGAATCAGATTCCCTATATCATTGCATTAATGGCTAAACGCCCATCAACAAAAACAGATTGAAAAACTAGGAGACCTTATGAGGCAGAAAACAAAGGCCTAGCAGACCTATACTGGGATAGAAGGCCCTGAAGATAAGGCAGACATAGGACATGAAGGGCAAAAAAAAAAAAAAAAAAAAAAGATTAAGGACTTTGTGAATTACCTGCTGCTTGAATTGTAACCAGTGCATAGTCTGGAGACACCCCAGCTAGTAACCACATGCATTGCTTTGCAGTAGTCATATGTGAGCAAGTACTGTTTCTAGCAGGTCTGTGTACAAGATACTGCAGTGCTTAAAACAAGAGGAGACATGTGCTCCTACTAAAGTGAGCATTTCTTTTTGTAGAATTAGGTGCTTAATCTTGGAGATGTTGGATGGAGGTGCAAGTACAATAACGTGACTGCAGCTGAAGTCTAGTCCTTAAGTGTTTGACTGTCATCAATAATGTCTCCTAGATCTTACACTTTAAACACAGAAGACAGCTTGTCATAACAGTAGGCCATTGGGAGGCAAAACAAACTTAGAAGAATTCCAAAGAGCATCATGCACATCCCTAGAAACAATTTTAGAGTTGTTAAGATTAATCTGCTTACTGGCCACCCAGTCATAGATGAATTCAATGTCCTGAGGCAATAAACTGAGGACTACACACAGACTCCTGGGAAAATTAATGGCAAAGATAGCGACAACCAGTAAATGATAAAAAGCAAAGGACAAAAAATAGAACCTTATGGTACCCCAGAGACTAAGGGATAGAGAGATGAATTAACCCTGGATGCCACTCACAGAGAGGAAGACATCCAACCATTCCAGAACAATATCAGAGAGTGATAAGGATCAAATAAGAAAAGTGACATAGATTTCTTACTACTAGAAAGCTATTAAAGGTTGTGCCTCGATTAAATCCAGACTGTAAGGGATCACTGATGCCACATTCATTCAGAAGGACTATAACTAATGGTAAATGACTTTCTCAAGAAACATAGTAATAAATGGAAGGTTTATGGTTTGATGACAGTTGCCTGGAATGTCAGAAACTAAGCCAGCATATTTAGGATGGGGTAAGTAAAATGTTTTTTAGTTGTGATAGAAATAAATCTACCATATTGGGTCATTACATTTATACCTAATATTCTCTTTGCAAACCATGAGGGATTAGGGTCAAACCTTTACTTCCCTGATTCCCTGCCATCCCTTGGTCATTGCATTTATCCCTAATATTCCATATGCAGAATAGGGAAGATCAGCCATCCATGGATGGATGGCTGTATATACAGATATCACGCTTTACAGTAAATTCAGAGACAACTGTGGATATCTACATAATAAATGTATCATTAAAATATATTGGCATGGTCTTATGGATTCTGATGGAATCCGTAAATTTTCTAATAAATAAATTAAAGGCAAAGGGCAATCACAGCCACATTGCCATAGCTAAAATTTCCGAACAATGGGTTTGGGACTTGTGTGGGGAACAAAAGTAACACACACACACACCCAAGGTAAGTGGGAGATAGAAAGAAAAATGTAGGCATGAGTGAAGAAAAGGGACACACAAGAGGGATGTTGGAACTAGAAAATCTGAGGAAAAGTCAGAGGGGCATGGGCAATTTAAGGAAAGGTAAACATAGGGACAGAGAAGAAGACCATCACAGCATATACCCAAACAAAAAGTAGCACAACACAAGACAGACAAAGGCTGGAAAAACAGTAAGGACAGGTAAGTTACACAGATAGCACACTGCACACAGGCAATGGAAAATTGACAGACAGAATGAGGATGCATACCAGGCATGGTGAAATGCAGAAAAAAACATGTCTACCTATGGACTATCATATTACAACATGTCACAAACTGTGGGGCAGTCCTACCTGGATGTGTATGACCAATGGCAGATGTTTGCATATCCAATTAGTCCATCAACAGTGCTTGTGTAAGCCAAGCAACATCATAAATGAGCAAATGCAAGTCTAACAATGATAGATAACTCCACCAGAGGACAAAACCAAACCTATGACCATGCATGTGAAAAGCAAACAACCAAGTACAGTGCCAAACAGAAGTACTGCAGAAGAGCAGCAAACACTGCTACATACACAAGTAGTTGTACACAACCCAAACAAATGCGCAATGGGATGTGTGTATGTTACATACATATGCCATGTCAAAGACAACATACAGGTGTCTATGTGTATGTATGTCTGTGAGCAGCAAAAATGGAATGTGCATGAAAAAAATGTTGATACACATACATACACCAATGACGTTATAATATGTTCAAAAATGTAACAGTACAGCATACTGAATATAACATGATGTGCATGTGAATGTCAAAAAACTACACTGGGTAACACATAAGTATAATGAGAACAAGGATGCATTGCAAACATTAGCCAGTAACTTGTGTGCACGTGCCCTGCATTGTACAATGCAGACACATGTAGTACATGTTCACTGTGTCAATTAATACATAGCAATGATCAGCAGTTTTAAAATGGCAAACATACCTGCAATAGTAATAGTGAAATATGAAGGTGGAAGGAAGGTGGACAACCTGGGTCCACATCAGGGTAAAGCAGGACAAGATAAGTTGCCACAATGCAAATGAATGCATACAGCACACAGGGTGCTGTAGAAGCCACACAGACATATCTTTAAAGAAATGGAAAATGTATGTGAAATGACAAGATGGATTGCTGATGTCCACAGAGCTGGACATGCATAAAACACATTGACAGAGTAATGTGCAATAATGCCACATCAACATGCGTAGGCAAGCAAGCATTGCATACAGATTAATGTTATGTTACTGTTTGATGCAGTCATAAAAGGAGGAGTACACATAGAAAGGATATACATGTATATGATCCTACATGGCATCAGTAATGCCAAACCATGACACTGCACCATATGCCAATTGTCATCCAAAAAACATGTGGAATGACATATCTGTACGTTGCCATGGAATGACATATCTATATGTTTCACAAACAGAAATCCAAGGCATATGACACTGTTAGTAATGGAGTATGGACAAGAGATGTTGTCTATCAGTTGCCCCAGTAACACACATGCCTAACAGGCTAACTCTTGCAGCACTATCTGCAGGTTAACAGCCACAATGCATGGAGAGTTGAATGTGTGTGGAAAATGTAATGTGAATGTATGTCATGCATACATTGAAATCACAGTAAATGTCACATAACAAGAAAATATAAGCGTGATATATACATGGCATGCATGCACAAGAGTGCATGTTCCGTCCAATACATGAAATGGCAATCCCCATGTTGGCAGCATAACACAAGTGGAGCACACAGACAATACTTATGGACGGGAGGGAGCAGGCTGATGGGGTTCACACTCCTGAATAATCTGAAGAGCTACTGCCCTGAATGAATTTCACATAGCCCATGCCATATCCCAAGATGGACCTCATGATGTCCCTCATCTGTGTTAGAAGCATATTATTCATAACCTCCCAGATTTTCTTCCGATAATATCGATCCTGGTCATGTCAACATCTCCTCAGTGGTGCAGGCAGGATGGCTCAGACAAGGGCAGGTCCACTTTCCATGCCATCTTCTTCATTATCATTATCACCATCATCCTCAGACAACTCTAGCAGTGGCCTCATCATAAACTTGAATCGGAGAAAGTCCACAGGTCCCATGCTCTGTAAAGATTAATTGCAAAACACAGCAGAAAAGAAAAGCAAATGTCTCTCATACAGAAAAGTCTCATGAATATCATAGCACAGCACAATATAATTATGATGACAGTTTACAAAGGGATGGACACACATTCATTATGGACAATTACCTGTGGCCCTATATGTTGTAGTCCTAAAAAGGACAGCATTATATTTTTCTGAGCTAATATGGTTAGACACACACACACATACACACACACACACACACACACACACACACACACACACACACACACACACACACACACACACACACACACACACACACACACACACACACACGTCATTAGTTTTGTAAAAATGTATAAATGCTCAAATCAATATATTGTACTGTCTGCATTCAATGATTTATATGAGCAGTCACAAAGTCTCACTGCTAAAATGAGGAGAAAGTGATCTGACAGTATTGTGGACAATAGGCAAGCCATATGACAAACATCTGAGATAAGCAGCATGATATTTGGTCAAACACACATCAATATAATGAGTACAACACTAAAACAATGTGAAATGTTCAGTCAACACAACTGTTGACATATGAGAATCTAATATATCTGTTACTAACAGTATTGTATATGTACAACTGTGTGCATTATCTACCAAGACAATTAGTAATCAGTAACCTGAAAAAGCAAAACTTGTGAATATGCTTGCTAATACTGAATTGCTGCAATCAAATGGGTATCTGTTCAAGTGTTAGTCAACCAAGGCTAGAACTGTATTTCTGCAAAAACACCCAAGACGCTGGGGACAGATGCAACATCAGTGTTGACCTGCAGGGTGTGGTGAATATAAACTGCTGCAATCAAATGGGCACCTGCTCATGTGTCAGTCAACCTAGGGTATAACTATGTTTCTACACAAACAAGGTGTCTGAGCCAGGTACATACCAATGCTGACCTGCATGCAGCGTGTACTGAATATGAACTGTTTCTACAAAAACACCCAACATGTCTGAGGCACATGCAATACCAATGCTGAACTGAAGGCCAGGCCACGCAGGCTGAAAACAGTAGTACAACCACTAACACTCATTCATTTTGTAAATAGGAAGGCTATACACTACAGATCAATCATCAGGATCTCAGCTAGGCATAGAATCACTAATCAAAGCACTTAAACATTTATGTAAAATTTCTACCTAAGAGTTGTTGGACAGATACAGCATCTTAACTGTTCTTTAGGTTGTGGAGTACATTTAAAAACATACGTGCTGAAACAACAAATCAATGATACATAAAATATCAACATTGTTAAATTGTATTCACAGCTGTAAGCACAGCTAAAGTGATAATTTAACTTACCTTACTGATGAATGATGGGTATCCTTGCATTCTACTCAATATGCATGTCATTGTGAAAAATACAGGCCTGCAAATAATCAACATACATCACCATCTGCTGATCCTCAGTCCTGTGCATCGGCTCAATGCACATGGCCCTGTTTCAGTTGTGATCTTCCACACCTGAAATCAAAAAATATAATCTATGAATAATGTTTTCCTCAAACAACACTGATATACATTTCTCAACACAGTTTATAGATATTTCTTTCTGAAGAACATTAGATAACCACAATATACAGTTGAAACTTTTACATTCATAATCACTAATCAAAGCACTTAAACATTTATGTAAAACTTCTACCTAAAAGTTGTTTGACAGATATATCATCTTAACTGTTATTTAGGTTGTGGAGTACATTTCAAAAAATATGTGCTGAAACAACGGTTCAGTGATATATAAAATATCAACATTGTTAAATTGTATTCACAGCTGTAAGCACACCTAAAGTGATAATTTCACTTACCTTACTGATGAATGGTGGGTATTCCTGCATTCTAATCAATATACATGTTATTGTGAAAAAGGGTCTATATTAGATTCTCAAAAGCAGACAATGTTGAATCCGACATTGTCGACATGAGAATGGCAAAAGTGCAGAACATCGAATGGGTAAATGGAAATCTCCGTAAAGGGAGATTTCCATTTACTTCAATGTAGTGTGGTCTCGGAGTTGGTATATTTACATAGCGGGTGGTGTGGGGGGGTGCAGGGGGGCTTGCCCCCTGCCTACACCCTTTAGATTTTCTTTTTTTTGTTTTCATTTATTTTTAGGAACATTCAAAGTTTTAACAGTTCGATCACTAAAGATCGACCTTTAGTGATTCAAACTGTTAAACTTTCGATGTTCTAATATAGACCCATGAAAAATACAGGCCTGCAAATAATCAACATACATCTCCATCTGCTGATCCTCAATCCTGTGTATCGGCTCAGTCTACATGGCTCTGTTTCAGTTGTGATCTTCCACACCTGAAATCAAAAAATAGACTCTATGAATGATGTTTTCCTCAAATAACACTGACATACATTTCTCAACACAATTTATAGATATTTCTTTCTGAAGAACATTAGATAACCATAATATATAGTTGAAACTTTTACATTCAGGTGTTAACTTTGAGCACAGATTGGAGGACATGAGTTTCAAACCTGTAACCAACATATACATCCAAGCTATAACCTTGAGAACTATCTGCCTACTTGACACAACATAACTGAAAATGCATGTTTTACATGCAGTGAAAAGAGTTTATGATGTCATCTGGATGGAGGATAGTTTGCAGAGTGTGAACATGTGCTGCTCATCTAGCTAAACAGTTGGAAAAATAAATTCATGCTATCACTGTGTTCAGAAACATTTATGTAATGGAGAGCATGCATTTCATAGTTAGTATAACAGTATCATGTAGCATACAGCTTCTGTGAATAAAGCCATACAAGTTGCTGTACATTATGGACACAGTAATGTATGTGTGAGGACCATGACATTCCTTCTTAAATTGCACATCACTAGGGAAATACATACAAATTCTCTGTTCTTCACTTCAGTTGTTTATCTGCCCATCCCAGGCACAAACTTGAGATGATGTTGTTCTACTAACTTGAATATTTCATGGGAAAACAGACCTTCATATTATTTTTACAAAGTATATAATATTAAACAAAAATGAAATGCTCATACATATAACAAGATTTAACAAGATTTACTGGCCCTGTGGTTAAATAGCTGATGTTAATGAAATGTTATGGAATACGGATATTGCAGTAGAAATTCAGTGAATAACTGAGTTATTTGCAACTTCAGTTAAAATACATGTTAATATCAATAAGTGCAATATGTTTCTATAAATAAATGTTATGGGTATATTAAAGCAAGAAAACAGTTTCAAATACATGTGTCCCTCTCTGGGTTTGAGCACCACACAGCATGCCAAGATTTAGACATGCTGGCCTGTTTCCTTACAATCTGACCTACCTGTCTTGTGATGCTGCCTTGGAATGAATGTAAACTCTACAGCCGGTAAGGTGTGTGTGTGTGTGTGTGTGTGTGTGTGTGTGTGTGTGTGTGGGAGGGGGGTGGTTAGTTAATTTGTTCAGGCACATACTATGCAAAAAACAGATACTGCTCTACAAACCCTGTTATTAGAAAGCTGCTGTTACCAGAACGTTATGGATTATGGCCATATTCATAGAAATTCGAAGACTATATCAGTGAGTCATTACCATGTACAGCATAAACATTAATATAAAGCATTATAATATGGCTCTTCCAAAACATGCTAGGGTTGGAGTTAACCAAAGTAACAGGTACATGCTTCCCCTATGTGGATTACAGCCCTACAGCACATCAAACATTAGGCATGCTGGCCAGGGTCTTTACAGGCTGAGCTATCATTCAGCAAGGGTTGAATTTTAGAAAATAGGTACTGCAGGTGTTTATTTGAACTCCTGTGGAAAATGGATTAATATGGAAAATGCAAAAATTTGTGGACCTTTTATTGTAAAGAAATAAGAGCCATCAACAGATAAGTACAAACATATGTGTAAGCAATTGAACAAGCATTAATTTTTAAATTAAATAAACATGTCTGTGTAATTGTTTAGGAGGAATGAAGTTATATATGTGTTTTTATTCCAGTGTGTAAGTGCAATAGGTGGCACTCTAGGACTATAATGGAAGAATACAAAGTGCACAGTCATCGGTGGCCTAGGTGCTACAGGCATCTCTGAAGCATGAGGATAGTGACTATATGAAATTATGTAGTTAGGTGTTGTAAAACATATGTATGTCTGCAAAGGACATACTTATGGCTATTATGCACATTATTAAATACATTAATGACATGGCAATCTAGTTGATAGTTAACAGGACAGTATTTACCAAGTCTACTTAATTATCCCCTTGAGCTAATTGTCACAGCATCTAATACATGGTTATACAAACATCTATCTGATATATATTGGATATAGGAATATCTGTAAAATCTGTAGCAATGCTCAGGTATTTGTAGAATATTGATACTTTCTGTGGGGATCTAAGGGCTGCCTCCTCACCTTGGCAACCCTCCTTTGGAGACCCTCAATGTATTTCCAATACAGGTGATCATAGCAGTAATGAACCTGCACTCCAGTGTGGTAGATCTCCATCCTTCATCAATCATGGTGAAGTTCCTTGGCCTGGCTCTCATTCTCTTTTGCAATCCACCGTGCATGATCAACTTCTGGTTCATCTCCTCTCAGACATAATTGGGTGCACAGACATATTTCAGCCTCCTCAAAGTAGCCATCATGATCCTCAAGTTGAGGAAGTCTGCAAAATATAAAAACAGAGAAATTCTCACTGAAGTGCCACTCAGTTCACAGTTATCGATTGTCTAATCAGTAAATGTATCAAAATCAATATTTGTAATTGGCACTGATGTCATGTTATCAAATCATTGGAAGATAACAGGCATGTGCCATACATGTTACCATTTATCGATACCTATTGGGTGTTTATGTAGTATCCCTGAGTGTTTCGGTGCATGAAGCCAATTTACACAAATGTGCAAAAATGGGATTCCAAAAACTTGAATTTTAATGAACCTCATTAATTATGTATGGTGCAAATGAAAATTAAAAATGGATGCATACAAGACGCATTTTGATTATGTGATTCAGAGTGAGAAGTACACTGGCAATTGGTAGCATTTCTGTTTTGGTGATTATTACATCTCTTGAAGTTAATAAATTTCAAAAGGTACATGTTTTAAGTAATATTTACTCAAAATGTTATCTTTAACAGAAGTTATAATAACTTACTGGAGTGATGTCTTGAACATTATGCATACAGATATTGTTCTTTTAAATAGTTAATTCAGTCCTATATGCAGTTATATAGACAGACCTCCATTGTAAATGTTAACAGTATATGAAGGCTGATTTATGGATTATCCATGATTTTACTGGTAATTCTTTGTAGTCTGTTATGTAACTACAGAAAGCTATGGGCATTGACACTATCTGTAACTAGTATGTGATGCTGATATTACAAATCTTTCTTAATTCATGTCTCCTAAAAATACTGTTATAAACATGTCCTGTTGCTGTTATGGATATGTCTTCAATGGTGACTTTTAACAAAGGTATTATCAGTACTAGCACAATGTACTCACAATCCATACTTTACAGAGCCAGAACATGGTCAAATGGGGCTTCTAGGCAGAGTAATGGATTATGCCCCCCATACACAGCCCCCCTCAATGCAGCCATCCCTGTGTCCCATTACTTGGCTATTTCTCCCGTTACCATAAATACTGTTCAAACCTCTCAGTATGCATACTGTTTTCTGCTTTACTTCTACAATGATTGTTTGGATTTAATTTAAAACTTTTATTTTTAAATTTATAGCACAAACACTGATAGACATTTGATAAACAAAGCAATACAGCCTCACAATGAAAACAAACTTAGCATTAAAACATCCCTGGCCTTGAAACTCACATTCATTGAAACAGCTTTGAAACCCACATTCAAAAAATGCATCCGTCCAGTGGCAGATAAAGTTTTCATTTGGGCGGTTGTCAAATCATACACCCCTTGCACACATTTTTAAGGCTATGCACACATGCATGTGCTCTTTGATTCACCTTTCTGATTGTATTAAATTATATTCCTTGCATAGTACAGCATCACTTATTAAAGCATGTTTTAAATGTGCAGTTTTGAACATTTTTCCAGTAAGCAATGAAACAAAATGTATAAATCAATAATGATATAAGTAAGTGCCAGCATGGCCAGCTGAAGTTTTGTGAAGAATGATATGTCCTTTGAATATCAAACTGACTTATACAAGATGCTTGTGTTACACATATATTAGAACTGTATGCCATTTGTATATCAAACTGATTTGTACAGATGCTTGTGCTGAAAATGTATCTGTGAGGGTTGCTTGAGATAAAATGTATCAACAGTGCACCCTGCTGGAATGAAAAGAAACTAATATGTATTATTGTAACTGAATGAAATGTATATGTTTTAATAATAGATACTAGCATAGCAGAGGTTAACCAGCTAACTTACTTTAAGAAAAATAAGGGAAATGTAGATGAGCTGTTAAACCATTAAAAGGCACCCCATGGTGTTGAATAGGACTGGAGACGCTGGTTCTGGAAAAGAGCCTTTATTCATTAGCTCAGTGAAAAAAGAGGAGGCCCCAGGCACTGCCATAAACATTTGGATGTGCACTGTGGTTGTCTGTGCTAAATTCCTGTCTCAGCTTCAAAATGGAATACTGTGAGAACCTGGAGTCAGTTGACCAGATGAGGTCATTCTGCCAGCCCTCCTGAAAATTATATTTTAGATATTACAAACAGAAATCTCAGAGTATAGAGTATTCTGTTTATGAAGCCTGACTAGAAATACCCTCAACCACTGCATCTTGTCTTATGGTAGTAAGTAACTTAATTAGGAAACAGTAAAATTCTATTAGATTCAGTCAGGAATATAGTGAAGCTTAGTTCAGAGAGTGTTTTTCTTTATTTGTATGAGTCTGTCCATCAATGTTAATTTCAATATTTTCTGTGATTTGACCGCTATGGTTTACTGCAAATATTTATTCAGTATTTTCGTGCCTTTATTATTTATTATTAAATATGTTTAAACTTTTATTGTGGTTGGTCCTTGTAGAAAGTATTTAACCTTTGAGAGTATTTATATTTATTTGGTGACACTGTGTGGGCCACTCCAGAAAGCCAAGCCATCTTGGTGAACTACTACCATTTGTATTAGTATTAATATTACACAGTATAATTGGACTCCCATTGTGAAGGGCCTTAGAGTAGCTGATTGTGGAGTGTCTGATGGCAGTGATGACTACCTTATAGTCTGGGCAGAAGGGGATATAGGGAGTAAACCTGTGCCAGCATTTCCCAGGTGTGTGTGTGTGTGTGTGTGTGTGTGTGTGTGTGTGTGTGTGTGTGTGTGTGTGTGTGTGTGTGTGTGTGTGTGTGTGTCAGCTACTTGGGCCAGGGACATGAAGCGCTGGGTTTACAGAGAGGGTTCTGGAGGGCTTGGCTTGGACAGTTGGCTGAGGACCTCACCCTACAGCTACACTAATGGGAAAGTCTTATTGGGGATCTAGAGGGAGACAGATATTGAGAAATCCAGACCCCAGGCTAAGTCTGTTCCCTGTCTGCTCTTAAGGAAAATTGTATTTGTTGCAGAGAGGTCTGCATTTGGAAATACTGAGTCTATCGATTTGTATTCCAAGTACACACCCCTCTCCAGTGTCAGTGGTGAGAATTCAGGCTCTTTAATTACTGGCACAGCATGGGGATGACACCTATTGGTGGCCGTCACCTATTGGTAGCAGTGGTGGGCATCACAGAAAGTGGCACTGATGTCATGTTATCAGATCACTGGAAGATAATGGGCATGTGACACGTTACCATTTATTAATACCTATTGCGTGTTTATGTAGTACTCCCTAGTATTTCAGCACATAAAGTCAATTTACACAAATGTGCAAGAATGGGATTCCAACAACCTGAATTTTAATGAACCTCATTAATTATGTATGGTGCAAATGGAACTTAAAGATGGGTGCACACAAGGTGCATTTTGATTCAGTGATTCAGAGTGAAAAGTACATTGGCAACTGGTAGCAGTTCTGCTTTCATGATTATTAAATCTCTTGAAGTTAGTAAATTTCAGAAGGTGCATGTTTTAATTAATATTTACTAAAAATGTTATCTTTAACAGACATTATTATAACTTACTGGAATGACATTGTCTTGAACTTTATTCATACGGGTGTTGTTAATCTAAATAGTTTAATTCAGTTCTTTATGCAGTTGTATAGATAGACTTTCACTGAAAATGTTAACAGTATATGAAGGCTGATTTATGGATCATCCACAATTCTTAGTGGTAATTCCTTGTACTTCCGTGAGTTACTACAGAAAGCTATGGATTTTTACATCTAGCATGTGATGTTGATATTACAAATATGTCTTAATTTGTGTCTCCTAACAAAACTTTAAAAAATATGTGCTGTTGCTGTTATAGATACATCTTCAATAATGATTCTTAACAAAGGTATTATCAGTACTAGCTCAATGTACTAAGGATCCACACTTTCCAGAGCCAGAACATGGTCAAATGGAGCCCTAGGCAGGATAATGGATTATGCCCGCCATACAAAGCCCCACTCCCTGCAAATATTACAGTGTCCTATTACTTGGCTATTTCTCCCCCATTACTGTAAACACTGTTGTGTTAAATTATATTCCTTGTATAACACAGCTCCACTTATTACAGCATATTTTAAATTTTCTAGTTTTGAACATTTTTCCAGTAAGCAATGAAACAAAATGTATGAACCAATAATGACAAAAACTGCCTAATTCAGAGCTTTTCAACAATAAAAGTCTACTCAGACTTCTGTCATTACAATCCACCAATATAAGTCAATCTACACAATCTCTGCTAAAGTAAAAGTTACCTGAATAATTTCACATTAAAGACATCTGTAACTAATAAAGAGGTTGCTGCTAGCAAACAACTTTATATTTCAGTATTTCATCGACAAATTCAGTGCCTGCTACCCTTGAAGAATAAATTGCCTATGTTACATGAAAAAAAATAGTAAGCTGGTAATATTGCAATAGGGAATAGATGGCAAACTGGCAACAGTTAGACATCTTATGCAAAGGAAGGTATACCCGAGACTGCAGCACCTCCCCTATAAAGTACAACACAGTACCAGCAATCTAGGGAGTAGAACACACAGCCTTCTGCACCAAAAGCAAATATGCTACCTATTGGTAAACTAACAATGCTTTTAAATTCTTTAGTACAAAATGATACAATTTGCTAAATTATATATATAGATATATACAGTATTACAGTTGTCAGCATTGGGATTCAAACCCCTCCCTATCTAGTAGCATGCACTATAGTGTTATGCACTTATCGCAAATGCAACAAAGCTTAGATGGATAAATGCATTGTAGTTGATATATTTCTAATGCTATTGTGGCTGTTTCACAGTATTTTGCATTTACAGATGGAAATGTTTTGGGACAGTTTACACTTTTTCAGTGGAAAAGTGTGCAATTTTATTTTTAAGCTGTTTTTAAGAAGTTAAGATGCATTGCTTTAAGTATATTTTTATGGTGGTTATTTAGCAATGACTTGCAAGAACTACTTTTTTAAGAGAAAAGTGTGTGTGTGTGTGTGTGTGTGTGTGTGTGTGTGTGTGTGCGTGTGTGTGTGTGTGTGTGTGTGCGTGTGTGCGTGTGTGCGTGTGTGTGCATGTGTGTGTGTTTGTGTAACTTTTGATGTTTTGGGGGACATGTCCATAGGTAAACATAGTGCAGTTTGCTTTTATAAGTTGAAATGTATGTATTTTATTTCTAATGCTGTCTTTAATAAGTTTAAAATGGACTGTTTTGAGTATTGTGTGAATATGGCAGTGCTACTTTTCTTTGCTGCATCATTGTGCTGGGTAAATTAGTGCTATAGGTTTATTTCTATCAAAATAGGCATGGTTAGTGTAATATGTTCAGAGATTCATAGGTTCATAGGTTGATACTAGGCTATCGGCCCTAGGGCCTATACAAGCCTGACAATAACAATTCCCTGGATATTTCTTCCCACAATATTTACTTCCCTGGACCCCTGTCTAGCAGGGTGACTCACATGATCCCAGGGGTGAATTTCCTATCTGCCATCCAATCGCCAAGGTTCCTTTTGAAGAGGGCCAAAGAGGCACTCTGCTTGACATGTATGGGCAGTCGATTCCAGAGTCTGGGGAGTCTCTAGGTCAGGAACCTATCCCTCCAGCATGCTTTGTTCATTGTGATTACAAGGTTTAGATCCCTGGAGCGTGTGGCTCTGAGGGATTGGGATTTCTTTAAGTGGAGCATGTCCAACAGCTCAGTGCTTGACATGGCCTTGTATATTAAGCAGAGGTCACCTCTGAGTAGATAATATGCCACAGAGTATAGCTGGAGTTTTTTTAGATGGTCAGCATATAACATCTGCTTTAGGCCCATGATTCTTTTAGTGAGGTATTTCTGTGGCCTTTCCAGCTGTTGCAGATGTCTTGTGAGGTACATACCAAATGGGGAGTTATACTCTATAATGGGTCTAATGAGGGATGAGTACAGTGGGACAATGACCTCCTTTTTTCTGGATGATAATCCCTTAGTGATGAGGTGTGCCACATAGAAGGATTTCCTGACTGTTGTGGTGATGTGGTTATCGAAGGTTAGACCACTGTCCACCTGTGTCCCTAAGTCTTTCATCACACTTTCAATGTTTAGTGTACTGCCACCTATGTGGTAATTCATGAGTACATGTTTTTTTTCAAAGGGGATAATTATACATTTCTTGGCATTAAGCTTGAGCCCATGGCTCTGGTACCACGCATCTGTTTCTGTAAGGCCCTTTTGTAGAATATCCACATAATTTGGGGATTGAACAATGGATCCCAGTTTGCAGTCATCTGTGAACTTTGTTAGCCAGAGTCCCTTAGTGTTGGTCTGTACTTCAGAGAAGTAGATGCCAAACAAGAGCGATCCCAGGACTGAACCCTGAGGTACTCCACTTGTCACTTGTCTGGAGCTGGATTTGGAGTTGGCTATATTTACAGTCTGGGTTCTGTCAGTAAGCCAGTTGGCAACCCAACGAGTGATGCAGGGATTTATGCCCAGCTTAGTAAGTTTATCTATGATTCTAGAGTGGGGGATTGTGTTGAAGGCCTTGGTGAGGTCCAGATAGGCTGTGTGGACCGCCTTACCCTTGTCCACAGCTCTGGAGACTGATTCGAAGAAATCTATCAAGTTCAAGAGACAAGATCGGCCCTTCACGAACCCAAACTAGGTGGGGTCCAGTGTTTGAAGGTTGCCAATGTCTTTGTTTATAAGTTCCATGATAATGCGTTCCATGCCCTTGCAGATCAGGCTTGTTAGACTGATGGGATGGTAGTTCCCGGGATCCAAGGTGGATTCCCCCTTGTGGAGTGGGATAACTGTAGCTGTGCACCACTCAGTGGGCATGAAGCCTGAGGAGAGGCTATGATTAAACATGACACTTAGGTGAGGTGCCAGTTCATTTTGTAGTTCATGTAGTACACAGCCCAGGATGTCATCTGGTCCCATGGATGCTATATTCTTAGCTTTGGAGACTGAGGTTTCTACCTGTGTGGCAGTGATTACTGGCATTTGGCAATCTTTCAGTATTGAGATGGGCCCTTTAGGGGGTATGAGGGGGGTGAAGTTGGCACTAAATCGATCTGCCAGGATATGAAGCAAGGCAAGTGCTAGACAGTCAAAAGGAGAAGGTTAACACCTGCACTACACCTCAGGCAACTCATAGCCGTTCGAAACCCACACCATCAACACCAACACATAGTAACACTAAACCCACATATGCTGAGGCCCTTAACATTAACCTTCCCAAGAGACAAGGACCTCCAAAGCTAAAATGCAAACACCAGTCACAACCAAAGTGTCACATAGCTCACAACACCAGTGTGCCACCCAACAACAGCCCCTAAGGCAAGACAACGTACCCAACACTTTAGTCATAGGTGACTCTATAGTCAGGCACACTGATGTCCCACTCACCAGGCTGAACAAGAAGAAAATTACAGTCAGCTGCCTGTCGGGTGCCAGAATCCGCCACATAATGCATACACTCTAGTCACTCCACAACAAGTACAAATATGACTCTGTCATTGTCCATGCTGGAGTGAATGATTTGAGATGTACCTCCTTGGACAACATGAAAAGAGACATGGAAGAGCTCTCAGATTATGTAGCCCAGGCAGGTATGACCCTAGCCCTGAGTAGCATCTTGCCTTCACTCAGAATGATACCACAGTATAAGGACAAAATGACTGACTTCAACAATTGGCTAAGCTTCTGGTGTCATTCAAAGGGGATCCAGTATCTGTCTGCCTGGGATGACATGATTGACAGACCGTGATGCTTTGTCAGAGATGTTTGCACCTGTTGCCCCTGGGATTCAGGTAATTGGCTAAGGCACTTGCCACCCCTATAGTGCCTTTTTTAGGCAAAGTTCAAAGGACAAAACCACCACCATAACAGGTACAAGCATGCAAAATCTGAAGGTAATGCTACTCAATGCTAGAAGTCTAAACCTCAAAATGCACTCTCTCGAGGCACTCCTAAAAATGGAGAACATCGATATCTTTACAGTAACTGAGACCTGGTTCAAGGCTCCAGAGAGCACTCCTGCAATACCAGGTTACAACTCTTACCACACTTTTCGGCCACTAAACCAGGACCGAAAAACTAAAGGTGGTGGAGTGTCCATATTCACCAAGGATATTCACAACACCAGGCTAGTTGCCCAACACAATGTGTCTGAAATTCTCCAGGTGCAACTAACACTAGGTAAAACTGCAATCCAAATTGTAGCTTGCCACAGATCCCCCACCATGTCCCAAGATTCTCACTACACCTTTCTAAACATAATGGAAAATATTAAGTTACAACCAAACACCTTAATACTGGGTGAGTTTAACTACCCTGCCATTAACTGGGAAAACTACTAGTGTATCAACACCTTTGCCCAACGGCTCTTGGAGTTCATAAATTCCAATGCCCTGGATCAACTAATCCTTAGTCCCACCAGGGGCTCCAATATCCTAGACCTGGTCATTATCAACATGGGTAATCAATGCTCCACACCTATGGTCACTCTCTCGTTGGTCAGGTCTGACCATAAGCTAATCACCCTTGACATCCACATCCCCCCCACACCCCAGTAAGGAAACCTCCTTAAAAAACTTCTCCAAAGCCAACTTCATGCTACTTAAGTCAGAAGTGGCAAACTTCATGACACCCATGCAGACGGGAACTGAAAGTTTGACTGCTGAATCCTACACTAAGGCACTGTACGAGCACATCCACTCGTGCATAAATCATGCCATCCACAATAGAACTGAGATGCTCTCCTGCAAAAAAAGGAAGCCAATCTGGTAGTCCCTTGCCATAAACAAACTTTAAAACAAAAGGAAGAAACTGTTGCAGAAAAGAGGAAATTCCCAGGATGCAAAAAACTCCCTTACCAGCCTCAGTAAGAAGCTGAGATCCCTCATAAAATCCTCCAAAGCTAGTTACGAAAATAAAATTGCCAAAGATTCCAAAGACATCCACAAGGCATTCTATAGCTATGTCAAGAATCTAAATGGCAATGCTCAGATCTGCTCTGAGCTACAACTGAATGGCATTAAATATACTGATCCCAAGGATATTGCCAATATCCTGGCAGATCGATTCAGTGAAAACTTCACCCATGTCTCACCCCCTAAAGGGCCCATCTCAATACAGAAAGATTGCCAAATTCCAGTAATAACGGCCCCACAGGTAAAAAATGCACTCTACAAAGCTAAGAATACAGCATCCATGGGACCATACTACATCCCAGGCTGTGTACTACATGAACTACAAAATGAACTGGCACCTCACCTAAGTGTCATGTTTAATTATAGCCTCACCTCAGGCTTTGTACTCACTGAGTGGCACACAGCTACAGTTATCCCACTCCACAAGGGGTGATCCATCTTGGATCCAGGGAACTATTGCCCCATCAGTCTGATGAGCCTGATCTGCAAGGCTATGGAACGTATTATCATGAAACATAAATAAAGACATTGGCAACCTTCAAACACTGGACCCCATTCAGTTTGGGTTTATGAAGGGCCGATCTTGTCTCCTGAACATGACTGACTTCTTTGAATCAGTCTCCAGAGCTGTAGACAAGGGTAAGGTAGTCCACACAGCCTATCTGGACCTTGCCAAGGCCTTTGACACCATCCCCCACTCTGGAATCATAAATAAACTTACTAAGCTGGGCATTAATCCATACGTCATTTGATGGTTTGCCAACTGGCTTACTGACAGAACCCAGACTGTAAAAGTAGCCAACTCCAAATCCAGCTCCAGACAAGTAACAAGTGGAGTACCTCGGGGTTCAGTACTGGGACCACTCTTGTTTGGTATCTACTTCTCTGAAGTACAGGCCAACACTAAGGGACTCTGGCTAACAAAATTTGCAGATGACTGCAAACTGGGAGCCATTATTGAATCCCCAAATGATATGGATATTCTACAAAAGGGACTTACAAAAACAGATTATTGGTGCCAGAGCCTTGGGCTGAAGCTCAGTGCCAAGAAATTTATAGTTATCCCCTTTGGGAAAAAACATGTACCCGTGAATTACCACATAGGTGGCAGTACAGTAAACACCGAAAGTGTAATAAGAGACTTAGGGACACAGGTGGACAGTGGTCTCACCTTTGATAACCACATCTCCACAACAGTCAGGAAATCCTTCTATCTGGCACACCTCATCACTAAGGGCTTTTCATCCCTAAAAAAGGAGGTAATTGTCCCACTGTACTCACCCCTCATTAGACCCATTATAGTATATAATGCCCCATTTGGTATGTACCTCTCAAAACAACTGCAACAACTGGAAAGGCTGCAGAAATACCTCACTAAAAGAATCACAGGCCTAAAGTAGATGCCCTATGTTGACCGTCTGAAAAAACTCCACCTATACTCTGTCGCATATCGTCTACTCAGAGGCGATCTCTGCTTACCATACAAGGCCATGTCAAACCCAGAGCTGTTGGACATGCTACACTTAAAGAAATCCCAATCCCTCAGAGACAGATGCTCCAGGGATCGAAACCTTGTCATCACAATGAACAAAACATGCTGGAGCGATAGGTTCCTGACCCAGAGACTCCCCAGACTCTGGAATAGACTGCTCATACATGTCAAGCAGAGCACCTCTTTGGCGCTCTTCAAAAGGAACCTTGATGATTGAATGGGAGATAGGAAATTCACCCCGGGGATCATGTCAGTCACCCTGCTAGACAGGGGTCCAGGGATGTAAATACTTTGGGAAGAAATATCCAGGGAATTGTTATGGCTAGGCTTTTATAGGCCCTGGGGCCAATAGCCTAGTACCAACCTATGAACCTATGAACCTATAAAAAGATCAAACCAGATTTTTAAATCTATATTTGCATTAATAATTTTCCTAACTGAGTCAATGTAATAATTAATAATACGAGTTTTAGTGGGTTTAGTTATGTTAAATTGCATACTAATACATATGTGCCATGGCAAATTATTTTTATCTGTTATATGAAATTTTTTTTGTAAATCAAATTCATTTATTGATATTACAGTTCATAATTATTTCCAATTTGCAGAGTAATTTGAACTTATCCAATCTGAAATTGTTTTAGATAATGATGCTTTTATATATGTTTCTATATCAGAAAAGTTTCATCCTCCCTGTTTCCATGGTCTGACATGATCTATTAAAGCTATTTTGTTTCTTTTTGGGAAACTATAAAAATGTTATTAGGCATGAATTTATTTTTTAAGTATATTCCTTTCTGGTAGCAGTTGTATTGCCAAGGCTATATATAGGATCTTGGGCAGTAAAACCATTTTTATTAACTGTAGTCTATCTTCAAATGTTAATATTATTTTGTTCCATTTTTCCACAGAGATTTTAATTGTAGTGATGATATTATTGTAAATTTTTGAGACAAATTCTTTATTATCCATACATAACTCAATTCCAAGATATTTTAAGGTAGATTCTTGTTTCCCTATGATGTGATCCCCTTTAGTCTACAGTTATTTTGTTTTATTTAAAAATAAAAATTTTGATTTTGATTTATTGAAATGGAGTTCTGAAGTCATGTGAAATTTGTCAATTAATATATCTAATTCTTCTAATGTCTCTTTTGTATTAGATAATGTTAGTAATATATCATCAGCAAATAGCATTACTTTAGAATTGTATTGTTCATAAACATATATTCCTTTGATTTTTATATTGTTACAAATTGAATATGCCAATATTTCAATAGACAGTGCAAATAGAATAGGTGACATGGGACATCCTTGTTTAGTGCCTTTTGTTATATGTATAGATTCAGAGGTAAAAGGACCTAACTTGACATATGCTAAATTATTTGCATATATATTCTTTACAAGATGAACAAAGGATGTAGGAAATTCAAATAGAATTAGGAGTTTCAATAAATAGTCCCAATTTAGGAAATCAAAGGCTTTCTCTATATCTAGCCAATTACGAGTGTTTCTTTTTTTCTTTATTAACATAATCTATAAGAGAAATTATCCTTTTAATATTGTCATGTGTTTGTCTATGATATATAAATCCAGTTTGATCACTATTTATTGTTTTGGATAGTGGTATTCTCATTCTGTTAGTTAATATTGTCATAAATATCTGATAGTCATTATTTAATAATGATATAGGTCTATATGAGGTACACAGGTTTGAGTATTTGTTTTCCTTTAGGATTGGTGTGATTAAGGAATATCTCCAAGAGGGTGGTATTAAAGCTTGTGACTGAATTTCTAATAGAGTTTTATGGAAGAGGGATAGTATCTTTGAAGGAAAAAGGTTTTATATTTCCATAATTATGCCATCTATACCTGGAGCTTTATTATTTTTACCCTCTTTTATTGTATCTGTAATTTCTTTGTAGGATATGGGTGCTTGCAGATCTACTTTTAATTTTTCTAGTATTTTTTTATGATAACATTTTTCATCTAGATTTAATTGATCAATATGTATATCTTCTTTTTGGAAATGTTCCATATAGTGATTTCTATTGGCATCAAGAATATCACCTATATCTAAGGCATTTTTCCCTTTCTTTTCATGGAAGATACTTTTAATGTTATTAGCTTTTGATTGTATTTTGATTCTTGTGGATAAATTATGTAGATATTTGGGAGAAGTGGCCAAGGTATTAATTTTTAGTTTTTCTAAAGCTAAACTAGTTTTATGTTTTAGAATCTCATTGTATTTATTGTTTAACACTTCTACTTTCTTTTTCATCTCCAAATGATTTTAATTTTCTTAAGCTTTTACTGACAGAAGTTTGGATTATAGATCTAATAATTCAGAACCCAATTCTCTGATTTTTTTATACCAAGTTAGGGTTTTACCATATATGTAAGCTTTTAATGAGTCCCATATCATTGCTTTATTTGTCTATGTGGTGTAATTAATATCTAAGAAGAACTGTAATTCAGATAATAACCAGGGTTTGAACTCTTTAATTTTAGTTATATATGCTGGAATTCTGGAGTTAAAGATTAATGGTTTGTACCCATTCTGAAGTTTTAGTATCAATGAATTGTGGTCTGAAAAGGGGCAGGGAGTGATTGAGAAATTAATGATTTTAGAGTGTAAGTCATGGGCAGCAAATATTTTATCTATTCTAGTTTGGGTACCAAATCTGTGATCTTGATGGGAAAACAACAAATATTTATATTCTTTAAATTTGAAAGTATCTACAAGCTGAAATGATTCTACCCACTTTTTTAAAGCTTTTGATACAGCAGATGTATGCAGCGGTCTTTTATTTGTAGTTTCCAGAATATCAACTATACAGTTAAAATCACCTCCTAATATTAAGTTGCTTTTATAATTATTGGAAATGAAATCCAAGAGTTTTTTTAACAGTTTCTGTTCCAATGCCTGGGAACCAGTATAGATTGGCTAGGGTGCATATTCTGTTATTATATTTAACTATTACTAATGCCATAGGGCCTTCTTTATCTTCATACTTATAAATTATTTCTGGGTTAATCATATTTGTTTTCCATTTGTAATTTCATTTGTTTTGAAATAAGTTTCTTGAAGGAAGACAATTTATGCTTTGTTCAGTTTTAAATATTTCAGTAGATTGGATCTCTTGCTAGGATTGTTTAAGCCATTGGTATTTAAAAATAATAAAGTAAAATCCATCTTAGGTTATTTAGACTAAGTATTTTTTTGTTTTATTGTGACTATTAAACATTTTCCTCTAACTACAAAGTATATGTTTGAGCTTTTAAAGAAAATTATCAGTTTTAAAGAGGGAGAAAAGGACCTGTACCAATTGGCTAGACAGAGGGACTGAGCTGGGAAGGATGTGCATCAGGTAAAGGTGATAAAGGATAATGAGGGAAACATACTCACAAGTGAAGAGAGTGTGTTCAGCAGATAGAAAGAGTCATTTGAGGGGCTGATGAATGAAGAGAATGAGAGAGAGAAGGATGGATGATGTAGGGATAGTGAATCAGGAAGTGAAACAGATTAGTAAGGAAGAAGGAAGGACAGCTATGAAGAGAATGAAGAATGGAAGGGCTGTTGGCCCGGATGACATACCAGTGGAAGCATGGAGGTGGTTAGGCAAAATGGCAGTGTAGTTTTTAACCAGATTGTTTAATGAAATCTTGGAAAGTCAGGGGATGCGTGAGGAGTGGTGAAAAAGTGTTTGGTACCTATCTTTAAGAATAAGGGTGATGTGCAGAGCTGTAGTAACTACAGAGGTATAAAACTAATCAGTCACTGCTTGAAGTTATGGGAAAGAGTAGTGAAAGCTAGGTTAAGAAGGGAAGTGATTATTAGTGATCAGCAGTATGGTTTCATGGTGGGAAACATCACTACAGATGTGATGTTTGCTCTGAGAGTGTTGATGGAGAAATATAGAGATGGTCAGAAGGAGTTGCATTGCATCTTTGTGGACTTAGAGAAAGCATATGACAGGGTGCCTAGAAAGGAGTTGTGGTATTGTATGAGGAAGTCAGGAGTGGCAGGTAAGTATTCAATAGTGGTACAGGATATGTATGAGGATAGTGTGACAGTGGTGAGGTCTACAGTGGGAGTGATGGATGTGTTTAAGGTGGAGGTGGGATTACATCAAAGATCAGCTCTGAGCCCTTTCTTATTTGCAGTGGTGATGGACAGGTTGACAGACGAGATCAGACAGGAGGCCCCGTGGACTATGATGTTTGCAGATGACATTGAGATCTGTAGTGAGAGTAAGGACCAGGTTGAGGGGACCCTGGATAGGTGGAGATATGCTCTAGAGAGAAGAGGAATGAAGGTCAGGAGGACTAAGACAGAATATATGTGTGTGAATGAGAGGGAGGATAGAGGAATCGTGATGATGCAGGGAGTAGAGCTGGTGAAGGTGGATGAGTTTAAGTACTTGTGATCAACACTTCAGAGTAATGGTGAGTGTGGAAGAAAGGCAAAGAAGAGAGTACAGGCAGGGTGGAATGGGAGGAGAAGAGTGTCAGGAGTGATTTGTGACAGATGGGCACCAGTAAAAGTGAAAGGGAAGGTCTACAAGAGGGTAGCTATGCTATATGGGTTGGAGATGGTGGCATTGACAAAAAGGCAAGAGTCAGAGCTGGACGTGACAGAGTTAAAGATGTTAAGATTTGCACTGGGTGTGACGAGGATAGACAGGATTAGGAATCAGTATATTAGAGGGTCAGCTCAGGTTGGATGGTTTGAAGACAAAGCCAGAGAAGCGAGATTGCATTGGTTTGGATATGTGCTGAGGAGGAATGCTGGGCATATTGGGAAAAGGATGTTAAGGATGGAGCTGCCAGATAAGAGGAAAAGGGGAAGTCCTAAGATTAGATTTCTGCTTGTGGTGAGAAAGGACATGCTAGTGGTTGGTGTGACAGAGCAAGATGCAGAGGACAGGAAGAAATGAAAACAGATGATCCGCTGTGGGGAACCCTAACGGGAACAGCCAAAAGAGAAGAAGAAGGTCAGTTTTATACTTTGAGTGTTTACCAATAAAGTAATGTTTTGGTCAGGCATACTAAAAATGATTTTGTGAAATAACAAATTTAAATTAATAAATGTTAACAAAACTAAGATCTGCACTAGCCATGGAATGAAAATCATTCCTAATCTAATGGACAAACCTAAATCCATCAGATTATCACTCATTCCTTAACAATCCAGAACATCTGAGTTTCATAATTTGAATTATCATATGGAGAATATTTATAATAGGAATAAGCAATATTTATATTATTTTGAACATATATAGTATTATTGTAGATTAGACAGAATTCTAATACAATATAAATGTCTACTTATTGTATAAGCAATTAATATTTACATGAAAGATGGATGACAAGCAATTCCATCATAGTAAAGTAGGATGTATATAAAAAAAACCTCAATAAAAGATTATAGCACACAGTTATTTAACATATTCCCCCTTACTGATGTAGTCTTTCAAAACGTATTATTAATATAAATAGATGGTAATAATATTTATACCTAATGTTTATAATACAATGTATTTTACTGGATATATCAGAAGTTATATTTCATTGTTAGCTAGCATTTAAGTAATCACTTTACTTGTTGCTAACTTACTTAAAGCGTCAAGTTTGTTTTATGTGAACATTGATGAAAGTTCATGCATTTTAATTATCAGTGCATCCCTCTTCCCCCATTTCCTACACATAAGTATTTTCATATTTGTCATTTCTTATTATAAAATGTGTGAAATTATTGGTTAAAAAGAACAAATTCACTTATTGTGATTAATGATTACAAGATCCCTTTCTATATTCATAAATTGCCATTTTATGGCATATACTGAAGGTTTTTAGATTTAAATGGCAACATTCTATTTTGTATGATCAGCAGGGGTTAAACTGAATGATTATTGTCACTTTAATACTATTTGTTCGGAATGTGATTGTTACATTCTGTGACATTATTAATTCAGGCTTCTACTGTTTCCCTTGAACAACTTTCTCAGTTTGATGTCATGTATAAAACATTAGTTACCTTGGGAACAGCTTAAGTATTATGTACGTTCAACATGGGTTACAAAACCACAATTCAAGATAAAGCAATTACATGACTTATTATGCATATTTACTTATATAAGAAAATCATCATGCTTTCCCTTGATGTTCACGAATGGATGGGAGATCGTAGGTTTACCCCGGGGTCATCTCTGTGTCACTACTAGACAGAAGCACAGTAAACTAAACCCTAAATGGGTGTAGTATTCTCATCCCAAGGGGTGGCGAAAGCCACACACACTCTGGCTAGGCTTATAAATGCCCTAGGGCAGATAGCCTAGTATGAACATATGAACCTATGAACCTAGTGTATGTCATTTATGACAAGTTAAAAGAGTAGTTTTTTATACACAAGCCCATGTTATTAAACTGTCTATTGTCAATGTAATACTATTTGTTCAGAATATGATTGTTACATTCTGTGACATTTTATGTTCAGGCTTCTATTGTTTCTCTTGAACAACTTTGTCAGTTTGATGTCATGCATAAAACATTAGTTAATTTGGTAATTGCTTAAGTCTTATATGTGGTCAAGATGGGTTACAAAAACTACAATTCAAGTTAAAGCAATTACATGACTTGTTATGCATATTTACTTATATAAGAAAATCATCATGCTTCCCCTTGATGTTCAATGTAGTGTATGTCATTTATGACAAGTTAAGACAGTAGTGTTATTATACACAAGCCCATGTTATTAAATCCTGTCTTTAATATCTAAATTCAGCAGACTGCTTCATCTTATATGCCGATTATATATTTTATGTCTAGATTTACTAAAAATCATACATTACATAACTATTGTGTGTGTGTTTTTTTTTTTTTTTGGCAGTTGCTTAGTTATTTGAGAGACTACAAGCTGTAATGCTTATTCTTATTAATAGCTCCTTCCAAGCATGTTTATACAGTCCATAGACTTTAAATTATGAGACCCTTCTAGTTTCTTATTTGTTATAAGTATATTTCCATCCTTACATACACACATATCAGTACTTCAAGCATGGGCAACAATGCCCATCCAGTTTTGCCAGAATACCATTCACTAATTCATGTGGTGTGCTTCCAGGCTGTTCTTAAAATATCCAAACCAATATTTGTCCTGTTCCATTTTACCAGCCTGTTCCATTCAGTGGCTATTCTGCCAGTGAACCACTCAACATACCTTCCATTCCCACAGATATTTCCACAAATGAAATCTGATGACTCTCTAGCACTTCCTAGCAACCCCAAACACCCCTAGAATCAGCTATTGCCATATGCCCAATATGTCCGAGCAAGCTCACCTCCCAGACCACTGCAAAGGGTACTGCACAAAACCAAGTGCTCTTAGTCTTTCACAATAACTCAGACTTCCACTCTTATGTACATCCTTAATGTGTTTGGACCAAAATACATTTTAAATATAAAATTGTGCTTATTATTATTATTATTATTATTTTTTTTTTTTTATCAAGAATCAACTTAATGAACTAAATGAAGTGTTGGGAGGCCATCAATATGTGTACATGTGGTTTAAAACAGACCATTTATTATATATATATATCTATATATATAATTTTTTTAAAGCCAAAAACTTCATTGCCGAGAATCATCTCAGAAGCTCCTCAGAGCCATTAAGCATTATCGACACTGTTTCCATTACCATAGCAACCTGGGAGTGTCTTTTTCTATTAATGTGTCTGTGTACTGCATAATAGATGCTCGCAATGCACCTAAAGCAAAGCTTCACTTTACTGCAACTTCAAGCCTAAATTCCCTCCCTTTCAGTGAGGCAAGAGCCAGGGAAAGAACAGAGAGCAAACAGATAAAAAAAAATCCCAACAAGCTGCCACAACAAGAGATAACACATTCTTCCAGCCTTCCCACCTCTCACTCAGCAGATGTATAAACAAACTATTCTCTACCAAAATATCCCAAATCACAGTTTTATCCACCCCTTCCCCTATATCCAGACTAAAACACCAAATGACTCTTCCTAATACACAAGCATCAGTAAACCTCAATCACAAGCCGCAACTCACAGCTTCCCGGAGACGAAAACGGCAATATACAACAGCTGCCACTCACAACTGCATCCACGCACACCATATCAGGATTGATTAAACAGCACTCAAAGATATGATACTTGCCATAATTGATATTAACTATGTTTAGACAGAATAATAATGACATTTGTACTATCTGCCAGACACAGCTGCATCTATGCACACCATATCTGGATCAATCAAACAGCACTTGTAGCTGTGATATCCGCCATAATTGATATTAACTATATTTAGACAGAATAATGATGACATTTGTACTAAGAGCTTGCTACTATTATTTAACCAGGATATACATAACATTTCTAAATCATACTTTAACTGAAGAAGGCATTAGTTTCCATGACAGCATTTTTTTTTCAAAACACTCTACTGTTACTGCTGTTATATATGATGTTAATTTGTTACATTTGAGTCTGAACTCTGATGAACTGTACCTTGTTGAATTAGTTAATTAATTAATTACTTAAATTATTATAAGTAAAATCAATGAAAAATGAACACGATAAGTATTCATTGAGTTCAAGTAGGGGAATAGAAACTTCTATGTTTATATTATATGTTGCTTTGTTTGGCTTATATATAATGTAAATAGTAAGCCATCTTGACCTTTGTGAAAGATTATTGGACTCTTTGAACATTTTGAATAAATCATTACTGTTTCTCAGTTGTGTAAGAAACCATCCTTTTTTTTAAATAAAAACAGATTACAAATGATGTGCCATATCGGTTAATACTTTGAGAAGTGTAGTATTTTTTTTGGAAAAGCTATCTTAGGATCATTTTTTTGTTTCTTCTTTCTAGCATCAGTCCAAGGATTTATTTCTTTTATTCTTTTAAGTGTAGATTATTTCTTTTATTCTTTTAAGTGTAGGGGCCATCCATTCCATTTCTTCTAGGATAGATACTATGTTGTGTTTGATGAGTATAGTAGCTTCTTCTAAGTCATCAAAGGTTCTCATCTCATTGACAAAAAATATTTTATCTTGGCTGGAAAGGCCACCTGTGCTTTAATGTTGTTTTGCTTCAATGGTAATATTAATGGCCAGACTTTTTTCCTTTGTTCTAGTATTCTTGAAGAATAATCATTGTCAAACCTTATCAGGCTTTGGTTGTATTTAAGGGTGATTTTCTCCAAGCAGATTTTAATAGTAATTCCTTGTCCAGAAATGAAAGAAGTTTTATAACTATGGATCTAGGTGGAGTATTTGTTGAGTTAGATGCAGTTTCCTCAGTGCTCTATGCACCCTTTCAATTCCAAATGAAAGTCCTTCTTTCAAGTCTAAAAATTCAGGAATCCAGGCTGTTAAGAATGAAATAATGTCTTCTTTTTTAGTGGTTTCAGGCAGATCAAAGATCCTTATGTTGTTTCTCTTTTCCCCGTTTTTCGAAGTCATCTATTTTTGTTAAGCAGCCATGTATTCTGTTTAAGCCGAATTTCTTTTTGGAGTTCTTCCTCTTTGAGTCTCCCTTTAATGTAATCTAGGGAAGTCTCTATATTTGTTATTTTTGTATGGTGTTGCTGCAATAGTTCCTTAATAGTATCAGTCTGTTTTTTGGGAATTTAATTTGAGGTTTTCTGTGTCATTTTTAAAGCCATCCATCTTCAAAGATAGTTCCTGTAAGGTAGATGTCATCAACTGCAGTTCTTTTTCAAAGCAGCATCTGGATGAGAATTCCTTGAGTTGTTCATATTCAGTGACTCAATATATCTCCAAGTTACTTGACAGGAACATTTTTGTATATCTCCACCAAAATTTATATTTATGTAGTTTAGTAGTTTATCTATAGATTTCTGATGTTTTAAACTTGAAAATAATACAATTTTCCTAAGTTATTATACTAGTTTATGGAGCTCTCAAAATTCATTGCTCTCAGTTGGCTATCTAGGCTCCGCCCCTCAGATACTTGCATCTTTAAGGATTAAACTGTCTGACTCAACATAGCAAAGATCAGAAACTGCATAGATCTAAGGCTGTACCTTCTGCTTCTTTAACGGAATGTGAAGATAGGATATAGGCACGAACTCTATAATGTGTGCTGTATACTGCAAATAACCATTCTCTTGATATCTCTCTAATTCTGTTATTGCTTTCATCATTTTTATTTCAGTCATCTCTGAAACACTTAAGCTACCCTGAAACACATTAATTGCAACCACATACTTCAAACAAGTGTCTGGGACCTCACAGAAATGTAGGCAAGAAGGAAAACCACCTAAAAATAGTGTAAGTCAGCTGTTAAGGAATTTTAAATTAAACTAAGCTAGAAAAACCACTGCAAGGCTTAAAGTGTATCTAGTGAGCACATTTATTTATTTATTTATTTAACATTTGTTTACTGGAAAAGTCCAACTTGGAATGAGCTAATTTTCAGCGGAGGTCCAGGGATAATATTAAATTTTCTTAGCTTAGGATAAAATATTTTACTACCCCATTAAACTGTGACAGTTGTGATTATAAACATTGTGCATTTCTCTGATAAGGATCATTAACAGGTTAGACTCTGTTACCTTGCTGTTTCATAGGTTCATAGGTTCATAGGTAGGTACTAGGCTATCGGCCCAAGGGCCTATGCAAGCCTAGCCAACAAGGCTCCCTGGCTTACGCCACCCAAGAAAGTTATTTTCCTGTGCCACTGATGAGCAGAGACACAGAAGTGATTCCCGAGGTGTATTTCCTATTTCCCATCCATTCATCAAGATTTTTCTTGAAGAGTGCTAATGAAGAACTTTGCTTGACATAGATGGGTAGCCTGTTCCAGAGTATGGGAAGTCTCTGGGATAGGAATCTATCCCTCCAGCATGTTCTGTTTATTGTGGTGACAAGGTTTAGGTCCCTAGAGCATGTAGCTCGGAGGGATTGGGATTTCTTTAGGTGTAGCATGTCCAACAGCTCTGGGTTTGACATAGCTTTATATGTTAAGCAGAGATCACCTCTGAGTAGGCGATATGCTACGGAGTAAAGTTGGAGTTTTTTTGAGGCGGTCAGTAGAGGGCATTTGTTTGAGTCCAGTAATCCTCTTTGTGAGGTACTTCTGTGGCCTTTCCAGCTGCTGAAGATGTTTTGTGAGGTACATTCCAAGAGGTGCGTTGTACTCTATAATGGGTCTAATGAGTGATGAGTAGAGGGTAACGATGACCTCTTTTTTCCTGAACGAGAACCCTTTTATGATGAGGTGTGCCACGTAGAAGGACTTCCTGACTACTGTGGTGATGTGACTATCAAAGGAGAGACTACTGTCCACCTGGGTCTCAAGGTCTCTTATCACGCATTCGGTGTTAAGTAGATTGCTGCCTATGTGATAGTTCATGGGTACAGAGTTTTTACCAAAGGGGATGACACTGCACTTTTTGGCATTGAGCTTGAGGCCATGGCTCTGACACCAGGCATCTGTCTCAGAGAGGACCTTCTGTAGGATGTTCACATCATTTGGGGACTTGACTATGACTCCAAGTTTGCAGTCATCTGCGAACTTCGTTAGCCAGAGGCCTTCTGTGTTAGCCTGCACTTCAGAGAAGTAGATACCAAACAGGAGCGGTCCCAGGACGGAACCCTGTGGTACTCCACTTGTCACTGGTTTGAGGTCAGATTTGGAGTCTGCAACTTTTACAGTGTGGGTTCTGCCAGTGAGCCAGTTGGCAACCCATCTTGTGACGTAGGGATTTATGCCTAGTTTATTGAGTTTTGCTATAATTCCAGAATGGGGGATGGTGTCGAAAGCCTTGGCGAGGTCAAGATAGGCTGTGCGAACCACTTTACCCTCATCTACGGCTTTGGTGTCTGCCTCAAAGAAGTCGATCAGGTTCAGGAGGCATGATCTGCCTTTCACAAACCCAAACTGGGTGGGATCCAGAGTTTGGAGGTTACCAATGTCTTTGTTTATGAGTTCCATGATGATACGTTCCATGGCTTTGCAGACCAGGCTCGTCAGGCTAATAGGTCTATAGTTCCCGGGATCAGTGGTGGCTCCCCCTTTGTGGAGTGGGATAACTGTTGCTGTGCGCCATTCAGTGGGCACAAAGTCTGATGCGAGGCTATTATTGAACATGGTGCTTAAATGGGGAGTCAGTTCATTCTGAAGTTTGTGTAAAACGCAGCCTGGAATGTTGTCCGGTCCCATGGCTGCTGTGTTTTTGGCTTTAGAGAGTGCAGCTTTCACCTGCGTAGTTGTGATTACAGGGACTCTGCATTCTTCCTGTATAGATATGGGCCCTTTAGGGGGTGAGGGGGGGGTAAAGTTAGCACTGAACCTATCTGCCAGGATGTTGGCAATATCAGTTGGTTCTGTAATTTTCATGCCTTTGTGCTGTAACTCAGAGCAGTTCTTGGTGTTGCCATTGGGATTCTTGACATAGCTATAGAATGCTTTGTGGTTGTCCTTGGAATTAGTGGCAATTTTATTTTCGTAGCTAGCTTTGGAGGATCTTATAAGGGATCTCAGCTTCTTACTGAGGCTGACCAGGGAGCTCCTCCACTCATGGGATTTTACTCTCTTTTGCAACAGTTTCTTCCTTCTGTTGTACAGTTTGTTTATGGCAGGGGACCACCAGATTGGTTTCCTTTTTTTGGAGGATAGGGTCTTGGTTCTGTTTGGGATAGCACGATCCATGCACTCATGTAGGTGCTTATAGAGCGCATTTGTGTAGGCTTCGGCAGTTGTAACTGTATTGTCCATCTGCATGGGTGTCATGAAGTTCACTGCTTCTGTCTTAAGAAGCATGAAGTTGGCTTTGGAGAAATTTCTTACTGTGGTTTCCTTAATGGGGGGGGTGGGATGTGGATATCGAGGGTGATTAGCTTATGGGCGGATTGGACCAACGCGGAGTTGACTTCAGGTGTGGAACACCGGTCACTCATGTTGGTAATGACTAGGTCTAGGATATTGTTGCCCCTGGTGGGGGTGTGGATAAGTTGATCTAGGGCAATGGAGTTTATGAATTCCAGAAAGCGTTGCACTAAGGAGTTAGTACATGAGTAATTTTCCCAGTTAATGGTGGGGTAGTTGAAGTCGCCCATTATTAGGGTGTTTGGTTGAACCCTAATATTTTCCAGTATAGTTAAAGTCGCCCATTATTAGGGTGTTTGGTTGAACCCTAATATTTTCCAGTACATCAAGAAAATAGGAGTGTGAATCCTGGGGCATGGTGGGGGATCTGTAGCAAGCTACAATTTGTATTGCAGTTTTGCCAAGAGTTAGTTGCACTTGGATAACCTCGGATGCATTATGCTGAGCAACTAGCCTGGAGGTGTGGATATCCTTAATGAATATGGACACACCCCCACCTTTGGTGTTTCGGTCCAGGTTAGATGGCCGAAAAGTGTGGTATGAGTTATAGCCTGGTAGTGCAGGGGTGCTCTCTGGAGCCTTGAACCAGGTCTCAGTCACTGCACAGATATCGATGTTCTCCATTTTAAGGAGTGCATCCAGTGAGTGCATTTTGAAATTTAGACTTCTAGCATTGAGTAGCATTACCCTCAGTTTTTGCTTACCTGTTCCTGTTATGGTAGTGAATTTGTTACTTGAACCCTGCCTAAAAAAGGCACTATAGGTGCAGCAAGATCCTTAGCCAGTATCCGGAATCCTAGGGGTGACAGGTGCAGGCCATCTGTGGCAAAGCATCGTGGTCTGTCGACCACGTCATCCCAAGCAGACAGATACTGGATCCCCTTTGAATGACACCAGAAGCTTAGCCAATTGTTGAAATCAATCATTTTGTCCTTGTACTGCGGTATCATTCTGGGCAATGGCAGAATGCTACTCAGGGCTAGGGTCATACCTGCCTGGGCTACAAGATCGCAGAGCTCTTCCATGTCTCTTTTCATGTAGTCCAGGGAGGTACGTCTCAGGTCATTCACACCAACATGGACAATGAAAGAGTCATATTTGTACTTGTTGTGGAGTGACCTGAGTGTGTGTGTTATGTGGTGGATCCTGGCCCCTGACAGGCAGCTGACAGCAACCTTCTCCTTGTTTAGCCTGGTGAGTGGGACATCAGTGTGCCTGACTATAGAGTCACCTATGACTAGTGTGTTGGGTATGTTGTTTTGCCTTATTGGCTGTGTTTGAGTGGCACACTGAATCTGTGGGCTATGTGTTATTTGGGTTGTGTTGGGGGATGGAGGTTGCTTGTGTTTCTGCTTTGGAGGTCTCTGTTGCTTAGGCAGATTATTATTGAGAGCCTCCGTGAATGTTTTTGAGTTTCTATGTGTGGATGTTGGTGGTGTAGACGTAGTGAGACTATCTGATGAGTGTGGTGTGGTGCAAATGTTTACCTTCTCCTCATGACAGATTCCATTATTAGGTGAAATTCAGTATTGACACAGTTACAACAAATCACTGTTAATTTCCTGTGCAACCTAAACAGTAGCTGACAGCAGCTGCTTCTTTTTATTATTTGATTATTTTTTGTCTATTTTGGGCAGGAATAAATACAATATGATGAAAATTTCAATGTGCATTTCCAACAGAAAATTATGACTAAAAATAAGTCAATTCATTTTCAGAAATACTATTTATACTATTTGCCCAAAATATATTGCTCCAGAACAGGCATTAATTAGATAAAATAAATGATGTGTTTTCCAGATGTATTATACAGATACAATTTGTTCCACTTTGAGAAACACAAAACACACCACACGGTTTATTCCAGTAGCTAATAAATAACTGCATAGTTGTTAATCATACAGTTATAATTAGTATGCTGTATTCTTCATTCTGATGCACAAATTCTACCAATACCATGTTCAGTTTGAAAATAGATCTTTTTCCCAGTCACGTTAGCTAGAATCACCTTAGTTCTTCTCAAGCAGATAGCAGTTATTGGTACTGCCACCTGTAATGTTGCTAAGTGCCCACTTAGTTGCAGCCATGACAGAGTTTTGGGGTGTATGATGGTTTAAATTTTATTTAATCTTAAGGGGAACATGCCTGTCTGGTAGCATTGAGGGATAAAGTCTGGACTCTGACCCACGTGATCCAGGTTTGATTAGTTGCTTGGGTGACTGAGAGAGTGGCAGGAAGAAATGGTTATGGCCATTCAGGGGGGTGGGCAGTCTCATGGGCATCTACAGTGGTGATCCCTGGCAGAGGCTTAGGGCAGCAGATGTTAGATTTGACTAAGAGGAGAATATGGTAGACACATGGCTGAACTACTATGTAGGCAGGGTGATAGGCTGCACCTCTCCATTGCATGTCTGGCCCTCAGGCATAACATTGGGACTGCAGGGGAGGGAAGAAAACAGATAGGTTACAAGTAAAAGGCCTCTACTGAATGGAAGCTGAGCCACCATTGTCCTCATTCCACAGCTGACCCCAGCATACTGGTGGGGGGACAAAGAAGATAGCTGGTAGACCCGGCATGGCCAGGTGATGTGAAGAATGGGAGGGAGCAAAAATAGAGCATAAAAAAATTAACTGGAACAGGTATAACACTAAATGGTATTGTTTTATATTACTGAGTTACCAGGTAGCTTTCATTTCAAAATATTACTCTGACTGTGTTTGCAATACTCTTTTATATGCTACTTTGCTAATTTTGAGTGTCACTGTTTGAACCTACAAGGAAAGTACATTCAGAAACTTTAATAAGACTTTGGTGGATTCATGAAATGTTTTTTGTTTTTCATTTTTACTAGGGTCAGAGGAACATTTTTAGATTAGCTTTTTTATTTAAATAGCCTGTTAAGATTTCCAGTTAGTGAATTTAGGTTTAGGTTTAGAGAGTATATATTTATATATATATATATATATATAGGTTCATAGACTAGTACTAGGCTAACTGTCTTTGTAAGCCATTTTAAGCCTAGCCAATTATCTCATGTGAGAATCAAGCCCTACATCTTGTGACTGTAATGTAAAAAAACCTTAAACATTATGCCAGCCTCCCACCCAGACACTTTAATTATTACACCAATAGACAAACACACACACACACACACACACACACACACACACACACACACACACACACACACACACAAATGTATATATCTATCTGTCTCTCTCTCTTATATATATATATATATATATATATATATATATATATACATATATATATATATATATATATATATATATATATATATATTTATATATAAATTACATAGCCAAAACCTTCCAATCCCGAAAACCCGTAATCGCGAAACTCAAAGTCCTGAACCTACACTACACACAGAGCACACACATAAACATAGACACAACTTCCCCCCACAAGCACACAGACAAACCTAGACCACATATAAGCAGGGGGCAAGCCCCCCTGCACCCCCCATGTGGGGGGCTTCACGCCCCTACTTATATATACTAACTCCGAGATTGCACAATCAGACACACAAAGGTAACTCATACCCACACATTTCACAATCCCTCACACACACACATATCACAGTCACAACACACACTGACATACACTAAAGCCCCTAACCAACACACTTACACATACATACATACCCGAACTAACACCTAACCATTCACACACCGCAACACCAGAAGCGCTAATTAAAAATATCCGTAGTTTGGGATTTTGAATTTCGCGCTTCTGGTGTTTCGGGATTTCAAGGCTTCGGTGTTATAATTTCGAAATACTGAAATTCGGGATTTCAGTATTTCGAAATTATGAATGGAATCCGTATATAGATATATAGCTTTCTATCTAGATAGATAGATAGCTATATGTCTATGTCTATCTATCTATCTATCTATCTATCTATCTATCTATCTATCTATCTATCTATCTATCTATCTATCTATCTACCTATCTAGTGCAATTAGCATAATGATTAAGGTGTTTACTTCACAGACACAAGGTATAGGATTTCAGTATGCTTAAAATGAATCACAGGAGCTGCCAGCCTAGTATTTAACTACCAACTTCTAGGAGTGCAACCATTTGTCAATTCATTAACAAGTGACAGAGGTAGTACAGCTGAGCAAAAATCAGCATGATATTGCCACATGGTGGTTATTGGGGTATATGCCCTTTTTCCAATGCAGTGTGATCTTGGAAATTATGCATTTAATTAGTAGGGGGTGTGAGGGTGCTGGGGAGCTTGTACCCTTGTTAAAAATATTGTGTGTTTTTCTGTTTTTTTTATCCTTTGTGGATTGATCTTGGAATTGGCATATATAATTAGCAAGGGATGTGTGGCTGCTTGTGGAGTATTACCTCCCCCCCAACATAAAATACTTTTTTTCAATATTATGTGATTTAATCTAAAATGATGTATCTTTTTAGGTTCTTTATTTTGAGCATCCATGGTTTGATGAACAATTATATATGTGTGTATATCATGACACTTCACTGAATGACCATTTTACTGAAGATATTACTCTGTGAAAATGGTTGTCACAGGATTCAAACTTCATTGCCCTGCACATTTCATATTTTTTGGTGTCAGCAATGTGAATCTGCATCCTGTATTCCTGACACATGAAATATTACATATTACATAGTGGCGATAGGTGACGTTATGTGTCATAACAGGCTAACAATAAAACATATAACAGAGTGAGATTTAAAAATATGAGAACATTACAAAATACCTAACATTGTTTTAGCCTTACAATTTTGTAGTTTTAACCTTTAGTCCTTCATAATGCCAGTTAGATGTTGATTCAATTTGAAAGCATTAGTAAAAGCCTCATTTGCTTTTCGGTATCTCTTTATAGTTATTATTTGCATATTTCATTTAGAACTTTATACAACTTCTATTGTTATTTCCCATTTTACACTCCGTTAGGAAATAGAATAAAATAATGAACTTGTCTTCCTGGAATTTATTAATTCTATTTGGATATCTTCAGTGTAATAAAGGTTTGACTGCAGTGTGGTTTAGAATCCTTTAGAGAACTGGTGATAAGAATGCCCTTAAAATATGTCTATATAGGTTCATAGGTTCATACTAGGCTATCTGCCCTAGGGCATTTATAAGCCTAGCCAGAGTGTGTATGGCTTTCGCCACCTATTTTAAATTAATTTTGCTATGCCCTTTTTCGAGGTTAGTATACTGTGCCTCTGTCTAACAGTGACACAGAAGTGATACCCGGGGTAAACCTACGATCTCCCATCCACTCATCAAGATTCCTCTTGAAGAGAGTCAATGAGGGACTCTGCCTAACCTGGACTGGGATTTTATTCCAGAGTGAAGGGAGTCTCTGGGTTATGAATCTGTCCCTCCAGCATGTCCTATTTATTTCAGTGCTGAGGTTTAAGTCCCTCGAGCGCATGGCTCGATGGGATTTGGATTTTCTGAGGTGCAGCATGTCCATTAATTCCGTGTTGGACATGGCTTTATACGTCAGGCAGAGATCGCCTCTGAGCAGGCGGTATGCCACTGAGTAGAGCTGGAGTTTCTTTAACCAGGCAGCATACGGCATCTGTTTGAGCCCCTTGATCCTCTTGGTGAGGTACTTTTGGGGTCTTTCCAGTTACTGCAGGTGTCTGGTAAGGTACATCCCAAAAGGGGCATTGTACTCAATTATGGGCCTGATGAGGGATGAGTAAAGAGGCACGATGACCTCCCCTGATCTAGATGTGAATCCCTTCATGATTAGGTGGGCTATATAAAATGTTTTTCTAACCACTTTGGCCACGTGGTTGTCAAATGAGAGATTGCTATCAACTTGGGTCCCCAGGTCCCTAGTTACTTCTTCTGTACTTAATGGATTACCACCTATGTGGTAATTTGTGGGCACTTTGTTTTTGCCAAAGGGGATGACTATACACTTTTTGGCGTTTAGCTTGAGGCCATGGCTCTGGCACCAGTTGTCTGTTTCTATGAGGCCCTTTTGGAGGATGCTTGTGTCGGCTGGAGAGTCTATTATGGCACCCAGTTTGCAGTCATCTGCGAACTTGGTCAGCCACAGTCCTTCCATGTTGGCCTGTACCTCCGAGAAATATATACCGAACAGGAGAGGTCTCAAGACTGAGCCTTGTGGGACGCCACTTGTAACTGGTTTGGAGTCTGACATGGCTCCAACTATTCTAACCATGTGGGTTCTGTCCTTGAGCCAGTTTGCAACCCATCTAGTGACATAGGGGTTTATATTTAAGCTGGTGAGCTTATCTATAATGCCCGAATGGGGTATTGTATCGAAGGCTTTTGCGAGGTCCAGGTAGGCTGTGTGGACCACCTTCCCCTTGTCAATGGCCTTGGTGACTGTTTCAAAGAAATCGACCAGGTTTAAGAGGCAGGATCTGCCCTTAACAAAGCCGAACTGGGTAGGATCCAGTGTCTGTAGGTCCCCAATATCTTTATTTATAAGGTCCATGATGATCCTTTCCATAGCTTTGCAGACCAAGCTAGTGAGACTTATGGGGCGATAGTTTCCAGGATCTGTTGAGGCACCACCTTTGTGGAGAAGGACCACTGTTGCTGTACGCCACTCTTTGGGTACATATCCTGTAGTAAGGCTGAGATTGAACAGTAGTTTTAGGTTTGGGTTTAGCTCTTCTTGGAGTTCATGTAGGATGCAGCCCGGGACACCATCTGGTCCCATTGATGCTGTGTTTCTTGCTTTGGAGAGGGCAGCTCTTACCTGAGCATCTGAGATATCAGGGGCAGCACTCTGCTCGGATAGATATTAGCCCTTTGGTGGGGAGGGGAGAAGTTTGCGCTGAACCTGTCAGCTAGGATGTTGGCAATGTCTGTGGGTTCAGTGTATTTTTTGTCATTTTGGACTAATTCTGAGCATATCTGGGAATTCCCACCCAGGTTCCTAACATAACTAAAGAAAGCCGTGTGATTATCCTTAGTGTCCTGTGCAATTTTTCTCTCGAAGCTGGCCTTAGACGATTTCATGAGTGCCCGTAGTTTTTTGCTAATACTGATCAGAGATGCCTTCCCTTTTTGGGATTTTGCTCTGTCATGTAGTAGCTTCCTCCTTCTATTGTATTATTTGTTTATGGCTGGGGTCCACCAGACAGGACGTCTGCCTTTGGAGGATTGGGTCTTGGTTTTATTTGGGATTGCATGATCCATGCATTCCTGAAGGTGTTCATAGAATGCGTTTATAAAGGATTTTGTGGTCTGGGCAGATATCCACAGGCCCGGGGGCTTTGAAGGATTCCACCTCAGTTTTGAGGAGTGTGAAATTTGCTTTAGAGAAGTTTTTCACTGTGGTTTTCTGGGCATAGGGTGGGGTCGGGATCTGAATATCCAGTGAGATTAGTTTATGGTCTGATCTTACCAGTGAGGGATACACTTCTGGTCTGGAGCATAGAGTCCCCATGTTGGTGATGATCAGGTCCAGTATGTTTTCCCTCTTGTGGGAGTGGTAACAAGTTGTTCCATAGCATTTGAGTTTATAAATTCTAGGAACCTTTGGGCTAGGGTGTTGGAGCTAGAGTAATGCTCCCAGTCTATGGTTGGGTAGCTGAAGTCACCCAATATAATGGTGTTTGGAGAGACCTTCATATTTTCCAGTGTTCTCAAGAAGGCTGAGTGGGGTTCCTGGGTTTGGGAGGGTGGTCTGTAGCAGGCTATAAACTGGAAGGCAGTTTTACCCACTGTTAGTTGCACATGGATAGTCACTGATGCTTCGTGCTGTGCCACCAACCTGGAGGTGTAGGTATCTTTGACGAATATTGATACTCCCCCTCCTTTTGTGGTTCGGTCCAAGTTTTGGGGCCGAAAAGCATGGTATGAGGTATAACCTGGTAGTGCTGGGGTGCTCTCGAGATCCTTGAACCAGGTTTCTGTTACTGCACAGATATCGATGTTCTCCATGCTAAGGAGAGTTTCGAGTGCGTGCATCTTGAGGTTTAGACTTCTGGCGTTGGGTAGCATTACTGTTAGTTTCTTATCCCTTGTGATACCTATGGAGGTGGGTTTGTCTTTTGAGCCTTGCCTAAAAAAGGCACTATGGGGGTAGCAAGAGCCTTTGGCAATATCTGAAAGCCCAGGGGTGACAGGTGCAAGCCATCCCTAGCGAAGCATCGTGGCTTGTCGAGCATGTCATCCCAGGCTGACAGGCATTGGATCCCCTTTGAATGACACCAATACTTAAGCCAATTGTTGAAATTGATAATCTTGTCTTCATACTGTGGCATCATTCTTGGTGAGGGTAAGATGCTACTCAAGATCAGGGTCATACCGGCCTGGGCTACATGCTCAGAGAGCTCCTCTATGTCTCTTTTCATGTAGTCCAGGGAGGTGCGCCTCAGGTCATTCACACCAGCATGGACAATGACTGAGTCATATTTGTACTTGCCTTGGAGTGACCTGAGTGCTTGTGTTATGTGGCGGATCCTAGCGCCCGATAGGCAGCTCACCGTGACCTACTCCTTGTTCAGCCTGGTGAGCGGGACGTCAGTGTGCCTGATGATAGAGTCACCTATTACAAGTGTATCAGGTGTGTTGTTTAGCCTTAAGGGCTGTGACTGTTCGACACACTGGCTTTGTGAGCTATGTGTTGCACGTGTTTTGTTTTGGGGTAGCGGTTGCTTGGTTGTCTGCTTTGGAGGTCTCTGCTGCTTAGGCAGATTTTTATTTAGAGCCAAGTATGTTTTTGTGTGTTTATGTGTTTGGTTTGCTGTCGTGGTAGGTCTATGTGAGACTGGAATTGTAGTGAGTGTGGTTTCCTTCTCCTCTTGACTGGTTACGCCAGTACTGAGTTGAGAGAGCTTAGCCTCCAGTTTGGCTATATGGTTGCATCTCTCACATGTGTTGGAATTTGTTGGGAGGAGGAGAGGGTTGTCTGTGTACATTAGGCAGTTGTAACATTGCCTCAAGATTCCCAGGTTCACCAGCTGGACCGGAGAGGAGATTGACAACTGACCTTTGGACATGCTAGAATAGTATTGGGAATTCCTTTATAATTGAAAAAAGGGCCAATGGGGAACAAGTTACTCAAGGGGAGTTTGTGAGGGTGTAGTGCTTTTAATTTTTTAGTGCTGACTTATATAATTGCTTTAGTGAGCAAGTGCTAGGCTTTAGCGTAGGAATAGGGTGTTTATTATGAGAACTAGATCAGTTCCAAGGCTCAAACCCAAATAAGCAGCGCTGCTCGATGCCGCACTATGCACAAAATCACGCGAAGCCGCGCTACAGCGGGTTTTATACAGGCGGACTTGAAAGAGCTAGAAATTGGCCCAAAACAGCCAACAGATTACCAGATTCCTGTGCTGGGAACACTCCTCCAGGGACAGATAGGCTGCTCCAAACTCCCCACTGCCACTGGTGAACAAAGAAACCTCTCTCTATCCAAGAAAGGAAATGGGCAACGCAGGAACTTTCCAAAAGTCCAGAATACAGCAAAGCCTGTATTTGGACTACTCTAGGTCAGGAAAGACGGGAAACAAGGATAATTATTTTTTTTTTTCTTTTTTTCAACAAATAGCAGGAAAATGCAGTAAATATATAACACAGGCTAGCACACTTGAGTGTGTAGCCTCAACAGGTAAATGCAACAAACAGCACAAACTTTAAAAGTGCAGGTGCAAAAACAACTTTAAACAGTTTAAAACAGTTCACGAAGCAGAAATATTTGCAGTTTAGCTAGATCAGACAGTCGCCCAGGTAGTAGCAGGAAAAAACACTTTTGTCAGGTTAGCAGTCGCTGTTTAAGCCTCTCTGCTGCTAGCACCACTCTGCAGGACCACGAGGAGCTTGGCTGAGTAGTATAGATGGGTAAAAGGCGAATAAACTGAATTAGTGCTGTCAGAGATATCAGTGCATCCAAAAATCAAAGCACTATAAGAAAAACACAGGGAAACACAAACTAGCACAGGAAAATACATTTCTTGGGTGGCGAAAGCCAGGGTACATCTTTGGCTAGGCTTATATAGGCCCTAGGGCCAATAGCCTAGTACCTACCTATGAACATGTGAACCTGGCATCAGATTCCTTTAAATATCTACTACAATTTCAAATATACAGATCTGCACTTACAAATATGTGCTGTAATATACTGTTTTATCAAAATGATTTCAAATTTTATACTTTTGCATTTAAGATCATACTTCCCTTTATCAATAACTTTGTTGTCTGTATTCTGTTACTGCCTGTAAAATAGGCCTTTATGTCTTAGTGACTCATTTTCTGTTGCAGTATCTTTTTTACTACTATTTTTGTTTCCTGAATTTCTGGCATTGATTGCCTATCAGTAAAGTAAAAAATGATGTGATGTTTATTGTGGTGTTGCATCTAATCTCAGTATCAATGTAATGGCATCCAATAATTCCCTTGTTCTTTATTAGCTATTTCATTTTCTTGCTGAATGGCCTCTTACATTTATTGAATGCTTGATAACAATGACAGGCACTGCCTGTACCATTGCTACGTCAGCTTCACACTCCTTGACACTTGGAACTAAATAGGTGCTAAAAATTGCATTACATTTGCAAACTTTCAGATATAATGGGTAAAACGTCTGCAGGTGTGCACAAGGAAATTATTAAGCACAGGTGACTCAAAACATAATTTACATCTTCTGCAGCAGGTACTATTGAGTCAGCAAAAGTAATTAAATACATGTTTTGTATAAAACTGAATTACAGCCGCAAAGAAAATAGCAACCCAGGAAATGGAATAATTAATCATTAAGGGAAAAATGTATATAACTTTGATGGAAAAACAACACAGAAAAAGAACACAAACTTGCATAAAAAACACTTGCACCCTGCAAATACTATCTGTGCAGAACATGACAAGTATAGCATTTTTGTACTATACTCAGACTAAATGAAAATCTTATACAAATATTGCTGTAAGGAAGGACAATTTGAGCCCATTTTGTCTGTACTCCATCCTCCCATGAAGATGTTATTATATGCCTACACAGTGAAGTAAACATTTCTAATTTGTCCTTAATTTTGTGGCCTTGTTTCCCAGCATACTTCTCAGCTATACAAATTTTCACAATATGTCCAGGTTTTTGTTTTGGCCCACTACCCATAAAATTGTAGTTTTCTGGCAAATCATTGCCACATCTTTGTGGACTGAATTAAAATAGTAACAGATATTTGAGATTCAGACTTCATGACCTTCAGAAAATTCATGCTAATGCAAAACCTGTTATTCTATTGACTTTCTAAGTTCATAAGAGCAATATTTAACTCTGCCTATTTGTGGGCTTTTGTTCCACCATTATTTATGGTTTTGTCCAGATTTCTTGCTCTAAAAGGTTGAGAACTATGTTCCCCAGTAGTTGTGGCTGTCCTTATTTTTAGGATCATAGATTAGGTTCATAGATTAGATTAGTACTAGGCTAACTGACCCTGTGGACCATTTTAAACCTAGCCAAGTACCCTGTGTGAGAATCAAACCCTGCACCTTGTGTCTGTAAGGTAAACACCTTAACCATTACACCAACCTCCCAACCCATAGGAAGTTGCTAGGCTATTGGCCCTAGGGCCCTTACAACCCTAGCCAAGTTCTGCCCTTATTCCCAGATAAACCAAATAAGATAAAAAACACAATCCTCAGAGCTGCTCAGCAAAACATATACATCAGATAAAAAAATAATCCTTGCCATAGTTAAAACCAAACTTTAATGATTATAAAACTAAAACAAAGTATTTCCACGATCACCACCTAGTTGGCATTAATAGGTTGAGAGCTTCTTCCACAAATACTGTTGGGGAATGGCCATATGGCATCCCTCTCAGCAGTGTTAATTTTCTGCAGGAGTGTTGGTTGGCTTTACTAGCGTGCTTGGATTCATTGTGCTTGATGCAGATAATGCTAAGTATGGTGCCTTTTCAGTGAGTTGAAGCAGTAAGTAAATGGATGCAGTAAAAGAGGAGTCTGTGTGTGTTTGTCTCTTGTGATAATGAGTGGCTGAGTGAAGATGGTGGCTTTTCCATGGTGGTGAGTGCTGCTACTACGTGCACACTTCTCATCCAAAACCTGTTGTAGGTTTGGTAATGTTATGGGGGATTATGTTAGCTAATGCCTTCCCTTTAACATGGATGCTGTTGCAGGCTCTGTAATCTGCTGTATTGGCAGGATATATGGACTGGTTTAATTATCTTTACCCTGATTATTGTCTGTCCTTCCATCTCTAAAATGAGGAAATCTGGCTCTCATAATGTGAAACAAATGAGTAGAATGTGGAATACTTACTAATGGTTCACTAACAACTTTAACTAGGATGCTCTTAGGATGGGTGAAATGTGATACTTTTATTTGTAGGATAGGCCTTTTAATGAAATAATATGATTCAATTTGCTTTACCATTGATTTCACTTAAATTGCACTAAATATGTGTCAGACTCTTTCACTGTGGAACTTTGAGGAACATGAACTTTTTAAGACACCAAATGAGGAACTTTCCTCAAAATGAGCCACATGTGAGAGGTATGGGTATGTTATGGTTGTATTTTATTATTTTGTTTTCAAGCATCTTAAGTTTCCTTGCTGTGTACATGTCGCTGTTGGAGCTGCTTGCAGAACAAAGCAGGACATGGGGAAACTGCAAGGGTGCAGTCTTTAACAGATAAATATGTAGTTTTGTTTAAATGTTTAATTTGTGTAAAAGTGATTTCACAGGGGTATTCTTGTAGTGCTTGCTTACAGAAATGTTCCCAAGACTGTTTCTATGAAATAAGTTAACTTGGCCCATATAGTGCTGTATTTGATGTGCAACACATAATGCTGTCATTAAGAAGTTTTGGTTTTATGTGTGTGCAGAGGACTTACAGTTTTCTTTTCTTTTACAGCTGGGGAAGTTTGGAGTTTGCATCAGCTGATGGCCTGAAGAAAGTGGACTTAAAAGGTGATGGATGCTGCTGTGATGGATGTCCCGGCCACTGCAGTGGTGCACAACGAGGCTGCAGATGGGGAAGTGCAGAGTTTGCATCAGTCAGTCACCAGAAGGAAGTGGACTTAAAAGGTGATGGATGCTCCTGTGGTGGATGTTCTGGCCAATGGTGTGGTGTGCAACAATGTTGCAGGTAATCCTGCTTTATTAGGTACTCATTTAGGCATGTCAGAACTGATGAGGTTTGGGATTGGGAGTTTGGGGTTGTCTGCAGTTGGGGTGGAGTCACAACAGCATGAGGTTTGTTCAAACTTTGTGGCATTGTAGTTGGGTTTAAGTTTTATTTTGGCAAGGCTATGCTGATGGGTTGCTCAGTGGTCTATGCTATTTTGTGAGTTTAGCACTGATATTCATTGGAATTGGCAGCAGCGGGTGGGCAGTCAGAAGGAGGTACACTATCTGGATGACTTTTGAAGAGTAGGTGAAGGGTTTGACTGAGCATTGCAGGTATGCATGGAGAAGACTGGGGGATGCATTTTCTGTTAAGCACATGTATTGCGTCAACTGCTCATAAAATTTTCTGATTCAGCAGATGCAGTTTGAATTAATAGGTGGGTTTTATGAGGAATTTTCTATTAAATTAGAGGTGAGAGGGGTCAATGGGTAAAAGTCTGTGTTCCTTGCAGAGAAAGGAGATTTTGGAAGGCTTGGTAGAGAAGGAATGGCAGGCAGGTAGGTTATTGGGTTTGTTTGATATTTCTCCATTTAACAGCTTTAAGGTTTCTCCAATGGTGTTGGTTCTTAAGAAGTTGACAAGGAATTTAATTTGAGAAATGATTGGTCTTATCCTGAGGGGAATTCTGTGTATGATTTCATTTCAGGAGATGACATGAAAGTCAGTTATGCATTTTGCTTGATGCAGTGCAGATCATTCGAGAGATTATGGACCCATGGTTGTTAAAGATAGAGATTGAATCTGTTTTCTTTATTACCAGTTTGAGAGTAAGAGTGGCCTTTGGGCAGAGTAGTTGAGTTTAAGATTTAGTTTGACAAGACTATGCTGATGGGAAGTTCAGAGGTCTGACTGCTCTCCATTGGATTTGGCAGCAGCAGGGGAACAGGCAGAAGGAGATAAGTAATTAGGATGACTTCTTAAGAGTAAGTGAAGGGTTTGATGGAGCATTGGAAAGTACATGCATGGTTTGAGGATGTGTGAGGAACTGGGTGTTCCATTGGTTAGGCAGAGGTTAGAAGGCTCAACCAAGGCATTGTTTCTGGGACTGGTAATAAATGCATGTCATGGTTTCTTTTCCAGATGCAAAAGTAAGACATTTGAAAGGAAAGATTCAGTGGGAAATCAAAGGACACGGTTTGGATATTAAGGATGTCATAGGTTCATAGGTTCATAGGTTGGTACCAGGCTATCAGCCCTAGGGCCTATACAAGCCTTGCCATAACAATTCCCTGGATATTTCTTCCCACAATATTTACTTCTCATGGAGCTCTTCTGAACTGTGCATGCCAGACAGTTCACCCGGGTCATTCCTTTTGATGGGTTTGTGGTCCTTTTGTGAACAGGGGAGAACCAAACATCACTGGGTGAGAAAGGAATGTGTATGGGAAGGTTTTGCAAGATTTTGTTTAAGTTTTGTTGTTATTGACTGAGAATTAAGAAGATTGGTGGAAAGGATTGTTGTTGAAAATTTGGTTTAGGCTTGAGAACAAGGTAAGGTAGTTCAGTCGGTCAAGGTGGACTTAGCTGAGATTAGTATAGTTGCATGTGTGCCGGGGTTATGTGACTTTTCTAATGTTAGACTGTGGTTTGTATGTTGAAGGGCTGAGGTAGGGTTGTGAAGACTGATGGACAATGGCCATTGACAAGACAGATTTTGAAGGTAAGGTAGTTCAGTTGGTCAAGGTGGACTTAGCTGAGATTAGTATAGTTGCATGTGTGCCAGGGTTATGTGACTTTTCTAATGTTGGACTGTGGTTTGTATGCTGAAGGGTTGAGGTAGGGTTGTGAAGACTGATGGATAATGGCCATTGACAAGACAGATTTTGAAGGTTTTTTTGTTGGGAATGGTGTTGGTAAATGTAGATTCATTGGACTGTACTTTATGGGTGATGTTTGCTTTATTGTTCATTTGGAGTTCTTGCAGTGTTAGACTAGTTTTTGGTCACTAGTTTGGATGGATGTTTTAGTGCTTTGGCTCTGTGCTTACTTGGTTTTGTAGATCTAAAAGAGAGCAGTTGGGAAAGGGCAGGCAGATGGAGGTGGTACTATGGTGGTTTTCACTTTGGAGTGGGCTCATTAACTTGTTAATGTTAGGCTAGTTAGGCAGCTGATAGCTTTGAGTATTTACATGGTAAAACATTTGGGATATTAATGGTGGGGATCCTATGTGGTTCAGAGAGAATCGAGGACACCTGAATGACCTAGGTTTGGACCACATTAATGTACACTTAGGTTGGGTTTGGATGGTTTGTTGAAGGTCTTGGAGTGAATGAGGGGGAACAGCCTGTATCAGGCTGGTTGGCAGAGAAGAGAGGCAGACTTGCCCCTCTTCTGTTCCTCCTCTGAAGTTGGATGTTTAATTCAATGAGTTGGGGAATGAAAGTGAGCAATGGGATGCTGCTTGATAAGTAAAGTAAGTGAGTGGAAGTGAGGACGCTACTTGATAAGTAAAAATAAGAGAGTGGAGGAGAGGATGCTGCCTATTTGGTTAGGGTGAGTGGAGTTATGCTGCCCTAGTAGAAGGTTATATAGATGTTCATGTTGTGATTGATAAATTAAAATATTGTTCAATAAAGATGTTCATGCTGTGAACAAAAATTAATATATTGCTCAATAGAGTAATGTTTATGGAAGTTTAATAAAGGTCGTCAAATGTCATTTGGTGTGGTGTATTTACTGAAGGTGACTGGGACAGCTAGAATATTATCAGTCATAGCATTTCAGGAAACAATGAAAGCATAGCCCATCTGCAGTTACCATGGAATAATGCCATTGTTTCATGAGATGTACAATTATATTAGCAGTACTGTATTAGTTGTGCTGCTTTGGCTACCTGCAACACACATTGCCCTATAATTCTAGGTTCCTTCTTGAAACACTGTTTCAAATGATGTCATCTGCTCAAGATAAAGTATTAATTAAGTTGCATTAAATAGTAATACAATTTTTCAATATATTTTATTTATCAAAAGGACATTATGAAAGCACAATTAATATCTGTCTTGTTTTGCAATGATTAATTGTTTAATAATAAGGCATGTCACTTAATAACATGCCATGGAAACATCATACTGTCTTGACAGGTTCAAGACAATATTATATATATATATATATGCATAATCTAAAATGTAATGCCACCAATCTAACATCAGCACAGTAATCAAAATCAATATACATTGAATGGGGGGGTTAAATATGATATTAGATAAAACATATTCCTCCAGCAGTTTTAAGCATGTCAAAGCTCTGTACCTCAGAAAAGCAGGCATGGAACATTATGCAAGCACTAATGCCGAATAGGGAGGTTATTGCAGGAAAGTAATTGACCATCCATGGATGTAGTGAGGATTGACACTGCAGGAAAAGTACCTTCCTACCACTGGAATATCCTTTATTTCCCTGTTACACCCGCCACAGTGGGCTTTCTTGCAGTCAGAAAATCTGGCATCTGTTAAATTGTTTTTTATTTATATTATTAGCATATATGTATTTTTATATTTCAGAGCTGGTGTAGTATATGCAACTGTTGTAGGATAAAGTATTTTGCTTCCAAAATATAAGTTGTATAAGTATTAATTATCATCTACACCCTCCATGGACACACAGAAAGAAATCATATACATGAACATAGCCACAGACAGACATAGACATAGAGATGTATCCACATTTTTTGAGTGTGCAAAGCTGAGATGTTTGACTATGATTAAATAAATGAGTTTATACATAAATAATAACCATCATCACTGCATTTCAGCTCATTGCTGTGACATTTAGTGCAAGCCATTGCCAGACATGCATAAAGGAGCACACATGTATACAATGCACACACGCACGACGCACACACACACACACACACACACACACACACACACACACACACACACACACACACACACACACACACACACACACACAATTTTATAACTAGTGTTGCTGTTACTTGTTTTTATTTATTTTTCTAATTACTGTTTGTTGACCAGAGATGAGGGCTGGTCCAGGTGGACTGTTTTCACAGTAGCAGTTTTGTGTACAGGGGAGGAATGCAGATGTAATATTATTATGCATGCAAAAATATTACAGAAACATTGTGGAAGTCTGCTTACACAATGAGTATTTATCTTATACAATATCCAGCATGCAAAAAGGTTATAACAATAAAGCAAAAGTCTGTCTAACAAAATAGGGATCTATATAATGCCAGGTTATATACAATTTTGTCTACAGTTATTCTAGGTTATAATGACAGGTTGATAAAGTGGATGGTGAAGGACAGGAACAACTGCTAGTGAATTACAGTAGTGGAAAGCGTGTGCTGTGAGAGAACCAGTGCACTGGAGAGTCAGTTGGCATGATAAGAGTGGAGAAGGGAATAGGTCATAGAGATGAAAGAGAGAGAGCTAGCAGTTAAGTTAGCACTGATGCCTTAGTGCTAATGTATTGGATAGGATGTAGTGAACTTGACCTTGAAAATGCTGCTGCTGTTGCTTCAGCTGCAGTTAATTGTGATAGTGCTTTTTGTTTTATTTAATGTTTTACTTTTTCTGCTGACTAACCACAGCATAAGAACCTTGGTTAGTTAAGGAGAAGAAAATTGCGTCTCTAGTAAAGAATTTCAGTATCAGCGATAAAGGTTTCATGATGGAATAGGCACTCTTCTTTCCACCATTAATTTCTATCTTTGGAATGTCAAGTTTTCTTGGGGAGTGCAGATTTTCCGATTCCATTTCAAAACCATATTAACATTAATATCACTTTCCAAACTTCATGCCTCACTTCTCAGACTATGGGAGTCTTTCTCAGCTGAACTTAGAGAACTTCATCTTACCCCAAGTTCTGTGAAATGCTAAATCTCTACTCAAGCTTAATGTCCCTGCAGCCCAAAAGACCACATTACCTAAATCAACTAATACCTCTACTCTACCCTAACTGCTGTACTCGTTTCCATTGACGGATTCATAGATTAGTACTAGGCTAATTGCAATTATGGGGCATTTTAAGCCTAGCCAACTATGCCCCATATGAGAATCAAACTCAAACTTCTATATATATATATATATATATATATATATATATATATATATATATATATAGATATAAATGTGTGTGTGTGTGTGTGTGTGTGTGTGTGTGTGTGTGTGTGTGTGTGTGTGTGAATATATATATATATATATATATATAGATATATATATATATATATATATATATATATATATATATATATATATATATATATATATATATATATATATATATATATATATATAGAGAGAGAGAGAGGGATCTACTGTATATTAATATCAATGTAATTGTATCCTCTCACTTTACAGTTTTAACTAGTTTTGTATTCTTGACATCACACATTCTTTGTATTTTGTTCCCTGTTAGTTTATCTTTTGCTACCTTACATACTTTTGTAAGTGACCATATTACTGACCCCAGACTGAGACTGAAATTGATCAGAACTGGTCAGTGCTCAATCCCAGAGGACTGTTGTAACTGGTTGTTTATATCTTTTGACATCTTGCATGTATAGTAACAGCGCCTGAAGATGATCCATGCTGGATCGGTGTTTAATAAAACTAGATTGGTCCGATTGAATGTGATGCAGCAGTTATTGGTGCTGCTTCAAAATTCATTATTCTTCAGTTCAATTCCCAATCTGGGTTCCTTCTGTGTGTAGTCTGTCTATCCTTCCTATGTGTGTATTGGTTTTCAGTGGATAGTCTTGCTTCCTTGCACATCACAAAGATGTACTGTAGATGAATTTGCAATTCCCCAAAATTATGTGTAGGTAATGCTGTGTGTGTGTGTGTGTGTGTGTGTGTGTGTGTGTGTGTGTGTGTGTGTGTGTGTGTGTGTGTGTGTGTGTGTGTGTGTGTGTGTGTGTGTGTGTGTGTGTGTGTGTGTGTGTGTGTGTGTGTGTGTGTGTGTGTGTGTGTGTGTGTGTGTGTGTGTGTGTGTGTGTGTGTGTTTGTGTCTCAGGTCTAGGATGGGTTGGTACCCCATTTATGTGGAGCATCTATGCCTTGCATCCAATGAATACTAGGATAAGTTCCAGCTCTCCAGTTAACCTGTACTGAATTAAACAGGTAATTAGGAAATGAACAAATGGATGACTGAATGAAATATCAAGCTTCTATGGAAATTGCCTCTTGAGTATTGCACCCCATAATGTCAAGGTATGTGAAGGCAGATGACTGAAGTGTTGAAGTATCCATGGAGGAAGAAGTTTGAGCTGTGGCT